>NW_028278703.1:0-300000 GCF_059751315.1 Micrasema longulum | reverse complement strand
CAACAGCCCAATGTAAACTTTATATGACAATTGTAATCATTACAAAAATATTAGCGTCTCGAAACAAAAAGTTATCGTGTCTTTAATTACCGCTGAATTGTTTATATAATAGTAATGTTTATTGTACCTGACGGTTTTTCGGTATTTATAATTTAGTAGGTGTCTTAAATTTTACGAGACATTCCCGCATTTCTCGGTGTTTAACTTTACTGAGATTCCCCGGGTACCATAAAATCGCGTTTGTTGCGTTTTGTGAACCGGGTTTTGCTCTTGCTTCTTGCTCTGAGTATTATTCACCCACAACAGCTCTAGAGGGATACTTTTCACCCTTTGGTTTAATTCAGTCTAAACTTAGGCTGGGTAATGAAATAATCGTGGAACCGGTTTATCTTTTGAAATATCTTAATTTACACCCAAAAGCCAGCTTTATTGATTTAAATTGTTTTTGGAGGTATTGGTCACAAATAGAAACGAAGATTCCCTATCGTTTGATAACATTCCTACAGTTACCTTGATAGTAAATTTATTTGTGTTTCACCCTTCGTAATTTTCTTTTTTAATAAATAATTAATATCATTAACTACTTACCCAATTTAACTGTATTTGTAACGTATATTTTTCTTTCGTAATATTTTCACAAAATCAGTACCACATTTTGATATACTATATATTGCACATTTTTATATTTATATTAATAATAACTTGATATTTTCCATTCCTGAATTATCCTAATATTTTAGTACAATATTTACAAAACCAAAATAAAGTTGATAATTTTAATAATAAATCTAGTTAGGTTAATCATAAAAAATAAGTCATAAAACTGCCGAATCTGTCACTGAACAAATATTATTATTATTCTTGTAAAACAAATATTATGACTGTTGGAAGTTCCGTTATTTTTTTAAAATTTCAATTTCACCGATTTTTTTTGATGGACTAAAATTTTAGCAGTTTTTTAAATTTATTTGGCCGGGTTAAAAATCTATTTCTCAAATCGGCAAAAAAAAATCTGGGAACAAGTATATTTACGGACAGTCAATTTCATTTGATTTGCGACAATTTACAATACTTTTTTTGTTTTTTCACATAAAGTTCTCTTAAACACTTTAATTTTTCTAGATTTTCCAAGCAATTATAAAAAAATAGTTAATTCATTTAATGTATTGCTGGAAAATTTGTTACATATTGTGTTTAAACCTATCATTTGTTGCTACTATGTATAAATAAGCCATCCAGATTCAAATCGTATCCACTTTCCCATTGCGTTTTCAATCAATTCATCTTCTTTAAGGTTGTTCTTGGAAGTACCAAAGTCAAAAATCCGCCAACTGGAATGTAAAAAAAACATGTAAATATGTTTTGCCTTAAAATAACATGAAATATTTAACACCTAAGAAGACTAACATTAAAAACATTATCGCAAAGTTGTGTTTACAAAATATGGACTTCGGGAATTCTCTAGAAATTTCAAGCTAAGTCGATGAATTCTTTACTTTATATTTGCGTGATCTCTTACATATGATCATTTGTTTTAGAAGAATAAATAGTAAATATATTTGATAAATGATCATACATAACATGGAAAAATCTTAAATACTAATAATTAAGATAGGACTTAAATCTGGCCCCTGCGATACACCGTTCGTTGCATCAAATTATAATGTTCTAAAAAACCCTTCACCATTTTAGCACTCATAATATTTTTTAAGTGTTTGCAAACAATGTTTTACATAGTAGAAGCTCCGGTAACTTTATTACAACAACGTGGTATTTGAATGCAAACATACCCAGTTATATGTTTCTTAGGTTTCGGCAAATACAATACGTATAAAATAATGTAAGGAAATATCTTACTTGATAAAATAGCTGCTATCGCCACAAATGGGACAAGACAACCCATTTCTAGAAGATAAGGGAAGATGACTCCGCCCAGGACTGTTCCCATTCTACCAAGCATCATCGTAATAGCCACAGCCATTGCTCTGGAAACGAAAAAAATATATTCATCAATAAAAATTATGTTAGTAATGATGATTTTATAACCCCTAAAATTTTACTTGTAAATCACAAATGTTCAAATTACTTCATTTACGTGTGTCGAATAATAGATTGTAATTCTTTAATTAAAAGTTTTCAGCCATATTTTGCGATACAAACAAAAATTTAGTAAAAAAAACATAACTCTTTAAGAACTTTTACATTTCCTAAATTATCATATTATCACCACGTTCAGCAACAAGTAAAAAAAGCACTCGCCTATTATACTATTTATTTTTTGTTAATTCACAAAAAAAATCCCTGCAGATATTGCTAGTCCAAAACAACAGTAATATATCTCTGAAAAACGTATTCTGAGACAATCTGACTTTAAGGTGTACAATGGATCTGACTGAATTAAATTATTGAAAGTAGATTATAAACACCATATTTTCACGTAGGTTAACTATTTAATTTCAATACAAAACATTAATGTATTAACATATTTGTATCTCAAATTCGGAAATTTCGCGTTTATCTCACTGTTGCTTTGAGCTAGCAATATTTAGAGTAGAAAGCCTTAAATTAGACCAATTTTAAGTTGGTCTTATAAGTAGGTAAGATCTTATTCTTATTATAAAAAATGGGGGTCAGAGCTATATAAGCTCTTGACGTCACAGTGATCTGTGTGATCTGTGTACCTATTGTGACGTATTCTCGTAAATTAGTTCTGACCCTCCAAGCCCAGGTCTTTAAATAGTCTGGCTACTAAGTGGAGGATACGGTTTCTTTTGTGATATAAAGCATCACATTCAAATAATAATATGCATAGCTGTAAAGTCATCTTCAATGCAGAACTAATATTTAGAATTTTTAGAAAATTTCATTCTAGCAAGGTGTTTATTTAATCTGCAGTGCCCTGTAAGAACTCTTGTAATAACCTTCACTTAATATATACTAAAGTATCGAATTTTTTTTTTTTTTTTTTGTGTGATTAAAACTCATAAATACTAGCATTTTAACTTGCAATCGCTTTTCTGTTTTGATACAGCAGTTTTGTCAATATTTTTTGGTAAATCAAAGAATAACCTGATGGATGTTGGGAACAGATCCACCGCAATACTAGACAGTACACTTCCAACCAGACTCGTGATGGAGAGGAACACAGCGAAGAGCGCCACCACCTCTGGAAGACTGGTTGACCAGAACAGCGCAAGGGCACATGAGCCACTTCCTACAAGCCCAAGAGCCCCGAGCTTCCTCTTGCCAAGAGTGTTGACGAGGAACCCGCCACAGATGTAGGCAATGAAGCTGGAGGCTCCGATAATGATGCTGTTCACATAGGTGACATTGCCAGAGTCAAGCTGGAACAATGACATCACATCACAAAATCAAACACATTTCAAACGCATGTTGTACAGTTGTTGTTTTTATCAACAATTCTATTCCTGCCTTCAAGCTTGTCAATCATAAACGGGTATAATGCCGACGAACTAAACTTTACTGGATACAAATGAAATTATACTTGTGACGCCATTATTTTATGTATCAAATTCGGGTTCGATAAAAAACATAAATATTTTTTAAAAACGCAGCAACTTAAAATATCACAAGTACTTTTGCCCTGGTAATAAATATGATAAAATAATACAATTTGAAAAATAAAATAAAAAATAAAAAAACACGAAAAACTTATGTTAAACTAAAAAAAGTCCTAAATTTAAGACTTAAGTCCAAAATGAGTTATTTTGTTACTTTTGCATGATTTTCGCCTCGTGGTATAATGGTCAGTGCTTTTTTTATCACGCAAGAAGTTTTGGGTTTAATTCCCGAGATGATTGATATAATAATAATAATCAAAGTTTATTAACAAAAATAACAATAACTTTATCTACTACATAAACACTTACGTAATAGATTTCTCTGGATCATGTCTAGTCTGCCTAACTACGTACAACCTGTTTTAAGGCAGACATTTTTATGCAAAAATAAACAATAACATTACCACCTACTTGTTAATATACTAAACAGTTATACAATATTAATTTATTAGGAATTTATTTTTAGTAAATTTTTCTCGACCTAAATTCAACAACCAATTTTTTACAAATTTGTTAAATTGAATCCGGGTCATGGTTTTGCAATCTTTGGGTAGCATATTGAATATTTTGGGGCCCAGAAACCTGAAATTTCTTTGCCCGAATTCAGAGTTTGTGATAGACCCCATGACCCATCCTCTAGTTTGACTTCTGGCAGCGTGGGATAATATTCATATCAAAGGGTGTTTTTATGGGAAAATATTTTAAAGTCTCTGGACTGAAAAAGGCGTAAGATTAATACCTTGCCTTCATTTAACAAAAATGATCACAATACGCTGTAGTTGGTGATAAAATAAATGGCGATGATGATTCGCAATACTGGTTGACATACAACACCAGTACAAAAATAGATTATTGCTTGGATATCCAAATATTTCAATTCTAGGGCAGTAAAATTGCTAATGAGTTTAGTCTACAGTACAAGTATCAGGCTTCAAAGTGTTCAAGAATCAAGCGGTCATTTCACTCTCATATTATTAAATGCTAAGCTCAAACTTAGACATAACATTAAGTAGTTCCAATTTCATGTTTCTTGTACCGTGCTTATTATTTTTATTGATGTTTCATTTGGACTTTGATAATCGTTTCAGGCCGGGAGTAAGTTCAAATATACACGAAATTTAAATATTTCATTATTTAAGCAGAGTTCACACAAGGACAACACAATAGACAGGAAAATGTTGACTTTACTATAATATATTATTTTTTCTCTATTATCAAGAAAGCTATTTTTTTTGCACCACAACAGGCCAGGAAGCTCAATTGCAGTGGTGAATTACAACACATATTGATGTCTTTAAAGATACTTTGAATCATTTAATATATTTAGTAGACTATTTATTTATTTATTTAAACGTCCTGTAAGCTTTTACATATTTAATATGCAAAAACATGCAGTCAGCAATGTATTTTACAAAATATAAAGTGAGAGAAAATCAGGAAGTAATAATTATTATCAGTAAGATTCGTCCATTTTCCTCTTTTTACTTTAAGCTAAAACACAGAAGAAGAAAAAGAAATGTAAATCAAACGTTTTTACATATTAGTAAAAAATATACAGGTATACATTAAATATATACATGTATTGCATGGAAAACAACAAAATCGCATTTCTTTCTCCTATCAATTCTTAGCTAGAAAAAAATAAAGATTTAAGAATAAAAACTATGTATAAAATATGTGGTTAATTTAAAATGTTCACATAATCAAATCTAAAAAAGGCCGAAAATGTTAAGAGACATATTAAATGATTGATCGGTATTTTCATAAAATGTTAATTTTATACGTATTTAAAAAATATATAAGTATAACATAAAGTAGAAAGGATCTCTAATGAAATATTAACAATATCACACAATATTATTTTTTAAGACTTTTGCATATAATTACCGGTAGAGAAAGAAATAGTTATGTAATTATTATTAATATTAGACGCCAAGTATAAATAATTTCAGTTTAAAATGGTAGGTAACCAAATGAAGTACTTAAAAAATAATAAGAAAGAATACAGAATTACTGAATTCATCAAATCAAAAAGTTCCTTATGTTGATGATTAAGTAAAATTGTAATAACTTGTAGGCATAAATATTGTAATAAGTAGATAACTTGATAAAATTTCATTCAGCTAGTTCATTAAAAAAAATATTTTTTTTTTTTTAAATTACATGCAACAAAAATATTGTGTTTAACTTACCGTTGTGCATTCACTAATAAATTCGTCTACTTCATCGATAACTTGAGAAGTTTTATTAGAGACATAAGATTCTATAATCTGACACAGCGGTGCACTCTCAGCGTGCTTCGAATCATAGTCCTCAATAATAGTAGCCATTTGTGGAAACCATAACCTCAGAGTATTAGAACTGAAAAAAAATAATACTATGAATATTCTTAATTCTAACATCTGAATTTAATAATATTTGTTGGATAGAATGTAGAAAGAAGTATTTAAACGCTCCAGATTTATTTATTTTTTAAATATTTTATTCAAATAAATGGCGTTTAGTGCCAGACAGAAAACAATCAATAAGATATACATACAGATAATAAGAGTTTAGTTATTTATAAAAAATACCACTTAAAAATAAATTAACATTATCTTAATTACACATCGTTAGCCCAAAGCTCAATTCAAAAACAAATTCTGAGGTAATCGGATGTCTAGGTTTGTTTGCAAATGACTGCCTGTCTGGTCTTTATTGCTCTGACCGAATTAAATTATTTGAATTAGATTATAAATACAATATTTTCAAATAGTTGTAATCATGAAACAATGACGGATGTGCGAAAAATGAGACTTTGACTTTCTTTTATATTTGATCTTAAAAAGGTTATTTTTTTTATTTTATTTTTTTGTTTTATTTTATCCAGTAAAATGGCTACATAGTGCAGAGCCAATTCTACCATATAAACATGAACATAATTATAAACATAACCGTAAACAAAAATATAAATATAAACATATATTTAACTATAAACATAAATATAAAATAAAATTTTATATTTGCAGCACTTATGGTAGTTTTAGCATATCTCGCCATCGCTCGAACAACGGTGAATGGATCCACCCTGCAGTGGCTTGGAGAATTTCGTTATTAGAGCTTTTCAGGCGTTCCCATAGGCTCCAGGCTCTTTGGCGAATATACAGGTTTTATATTCCAAGTTTAAAAAAAAAAAATATAAAACTATCTCAACTATCAAATGATATACTTTTGTACTTCAAATTCAAATCAAATTGCGACATAAAATGGCAAAAAAAAAATTAACCTCTCACATGTAGAGTTGAAGAAAATCTCATGCGCCATTGTTCTACGATCATGATGAAATAGGTAAACTATCTTACTTTAATATTATAGTATTTGGAAACTTGAATTTATTTGGTTTATTTATTTATCTACAATTACGCCAGTTAGTGCCGGCGTGAGAGTTCTCGGTTCGGCCGACACCAGACGACAGTAGGTGCCGCGATTCTAATAGCAGACACACTTTTACACGTTGTTTTATTCAATTACCGTTTACGCGAGCAGCACATTGTGTGTGTGAAATTGTTTCCTAGTTAGTTTTCGTTTTGTTTAAAAAAAAACAAAAAGGTACGATTAGATTTTTTATTAAATTATTATTAAAATTAAAAGAATATTCAAATATTTGTAGTTTATGCTATGATTCTGCAAGAAAGAAAGCAACAATCAAAACAAATGAAATTGGATGCTTTTTTTTAAAAAGTGTGAAAATTTAATTTAGTACCAACGAACTGGTGAGTTAGTATTTATTATGAAAAAATATTATATATTTCAAGAGATTATTATTTATTTTGTAAACAAATTTTAATTGCATTTATTAAATACATTTATAATTTATTTTGAATATATAGGATCTGTATTAAATAAACATGTTAGATTGCTCTTAGAATTTAGACACGGAACCTAACTTTTCCATATCTTTTATTAGCTAGGTAGAAGTAAAATGGATTGTCTCATTCGCCCATACCAATATTGAATCAACTGCTCCACAAGTGTATAAGCTTATGTTAGGTTTTTGTTATTTTCATTGTGTGTTTTATAATATATATATAATATAGATGTACATAAATACCTTGTTTTTAAAACTGTCTGAATATTTGTTAATTATCTTTGTTTTTTTAAGTTAGTCTTGTTTGTTTATTCTCAAATGTAATTTTAAAAAAGTGTATTGTTAAGTGCCCTCGGCGCGGGAAACCCCAGTGAGGTCACATTATTTTTATTATTAATTATAGTTTGTTAGCAAAAATATAAATAAATGAATAAATAAATATTTGTGTTCATTTTACGCCGGTGTCTCTCGGAACGGAGCCCCGGCGCAAAACGACGTTTACCTGTATGTGTATAGCAATAGCTATTACCATGGATATATTAAGCAAGGAGACCAAATATACAGCACTTATCTACGGGGGTTAGGCTCAGTAAAAATTCGTTAAATAATTATAAATATAAAAATATGGACAACTGATTCTCATTGATCCTGTCACGCTTGTGGTGCCTCAGAAGTAGGTGCCGCCAACCGTTGAGCATAGACAACCAACACGATAGGTTGGCAATACAGAGGATCAGTGACGTAGGTAAGTATAAAAAAGCACCGACGCACTGATCGTTCTTCATCCTCTACCTCTGCAGTCCGCCACCTACTACCAAGATCCACGTCTTCCAAAATAATTGTCAACCGCGTAGTAGAAATTATTCACATAATCTTTACTTCAGTTTATTTTATTAGTTAAATATTTTATAACATATCTCGTTGATTTTATTTTTGCTTTAATAAATAGTGTTCAAAATACATGTTAGTACCGACTTCTTTTTACTTATGAAGTTTGAAGAAACCTTTTGAAGAGCAAAAGGAAAATCACGCGTGAGATGTTGGATGTAGGACTTCAGACGACTTCCTACACCAGATTTTAGCCTGCAGTGCAGAAATAAAAACATCTCTGCGTTGCGTAAAAACGCTGGTCGACTTACCTACAGAGTCAAGAGAAGAGTCGACAATGAGGAAGTCCAGTGCCTTTTTATTTATTTTTTATTTGTTAATGGACTTTTCAACTAAGGCAACATTTATTTGTATTTTTATATATTGTATTATTAGCGTTATGATTTTTTAAAGTTTTGTATTTCTGAAGTAACTCCGCGGGTATCGTTAGACCTTGTTCTCTATTAGTTCTTCCGATTGATTAGTTAACGATAAGCCAACCGGATATCATTTACAGCTTTCATACCATTGGTTTTTCATATGAACCAGTGACGTCAATTAAAGTGCGTTTTTATTAAAATCTTTTTTATTATTTTTTTCTTACATTTTCAAAAAACTTTGCGATACAATTTAATGCTTTAATTTTTACCGCGCGCAAGAAAACATTTTTTGTATCCAATTTCCCGTAGAGCTGAAGTTCCTCATTGGTGACTAACACAACTGGTAACCCTGACAATAGGCCCCACCACACGCTGATTCCAAATATAGAAATAACTATTTTTTCACAAAGATGTCGATTGCGATGGTTATGCTTAGGGCGGCAGTATCATTTTCACTGTAATCTGTATAAATTGATAATTAAGTTAATTTGAATAACTTTACCCGAACATACAGGCTGACATTATGAAGCAGACTAATATGAGATTATACACATGCAGAGATGAAACGAGGGGTTTTAACTGCTTCACTCCTCCCCTGATAGCTGCCCACCCCTGCGGAGCCGCCGCGCCCCCTTCTCCGGCCCTTTCATTCGCCAGAGATTTTATCTAAAATATTACAAAAAAAATTTTTATTATTGATCATATTTTAGAATAAACAAAATAATGTAAAACACCTAATTGAAAATTAAACAAAGGTCTCACGATAAAAGGCATGTTCTTGTCCTTGGTAAAGGATTGTGTGCTAAAAACCACATACATAACCAGGTTGTGATCCCGTGGTTATTTCATAGACTCATAAACTGGAGGTTCGAGGTTCGAACTTGCCTACCACAGCTTTACCTCTATTTTCTCAATTATTTTTGGCTAGTTTAAACTAGCTTCAAAATTGAAATACTCTGGTATCATGAAATCAAGGAAAATATTTATTTTTCAAATTCTACTAAGAATATACTACCTGCATGTGTGTAAGACAAGCAGCATATTAATGTTAAATAAACGAAAAAAATCGTTGTCTCCAATGCCAATAACTTTTACAAAATTTTTCAACATTCAAAAATGAGCCAGGCCTGAGGGGGTTTTAGTGATTTTTCAGCAAAATATTCTGAATAACCTTACTGGATACTGTTCCTTGGGAAGTCCTTTGTTCATGGAAAACATCTTTTGAAATATCTGAAGCGCTTCTTCATTTCTTCCTCTGGACATGAGGAATTTGGGGCTTTCTGGAAGCTGCATGAGAGCCAGGCCAGAAGCCAGGGGTGGAATACTGAAGAGAGCCAAAAACATCTGCCAGGAGTGCAGAACTAAAAACATAAATAATTACATGTTTTGAAATATATTTAATTGTGTGCCGGAAATCCAGCGCTGGAGACGGATGCTACGCATTCTGTGGACTGAACTAAGAACTAAGAATTGCTTCGATGCTGGAAAAGGATTCTATCACATCTTAAATATATTCTAGAAAAGATGAGAAATCTCGAAAAGCCGGTAGTGATAGGGACAGCTTGCCCACCACATACCGCATACCGCATCGGAGGACATAAGTGTCCTTGGCGGTGCCCACATACACGAAAACGTTGCTCGTTGCTCGTTGCCGAACAAGAAAAGCTTCCCGAAGGAGCTCTCTGTAATCTGGTGGCATCTTTATGCTGAAAGAAAGCAATACAGAATTACATAATATCCAGTTCATTGGATTGAGAAAAGAGGGAAGTGAATTCTTCACTGACTGGGATTAAATTGATAGGACATGATCAATTCGCCGAAATAATTACAAAACTTTTTTAAAGCCTCAAAATTCTTTTTGGAAGCCGCCAGATCTGTATATATGACAGAACATATAACAGGGCCACGGATAGTAGCAAGAAACTCCATTCGGTAATCATAGATAAGAAAAAAGGGACAAGACTACAGGATGTGTTCAGAAGACTGATCAGGATATCCACAGCAGCACGAAGGGGAATGAACAAAATTTAAAACAAATAATTTGTCTTTAAATTTACCATGTCATGATAAAAATTGCGAAGTCCAGTGATCGGGAATAGCCCAAGAAAATTTTCAGTGCTGTTGGATAGAAGGGGGGAAAAAGGTAACTCTCCCTGAAAGGGAAGATTCGCACCGCGATTACCAAGCATCAAGAAGAAAATTTAAATATATTTTATTTATTGTGATAGAGACAAGGAAATTAACGGAGTTCTCATTAAAGCTGCCCTCAAATTGGCTGAGGAATGGAGACGTATCATACACCTACATAAGATCTGACATCCCTCAGAACCACAACGCTCAGCAATGAGGACAGCGAAATAGATAAAAGAAGGTCTTTAACTGTAATTCTTTTACACTTATGGACTACCCAGACTGGGTATAGTCTCTAAGCTCTGCTAGCAGATATTCTACAAGATTGTGCATGATGTTTTTACTGGGTAAAAATCAATTGCAACGACTGCATAGCACATATTCTCATTTATGGATAAGCGGCACTTCAGTAGGGCTCTAAACAGCATGCTATTGAATTTTAAAAACAGGTACCTCAGAATAATTTTATTCCAGGCATGAGGTTGTTTGAATCTGAAGATAATGGACCAACAGGCCAAGTCTTTATAGGATTTTTAAAATTAATATTGTGAATACTTATACACATATATTTTTATTTTTTTTAAAAACATTTTTCACTTTGTAGTATGACATTTTACACATATATGTTTATAAATTTGTATAAACCACTTTAATTTTGAGTTACACTTCGACTGGTTTCGAGGTAACTACCTCATCGTCAGGAATTAAACTAACCTTTAATTACACGCGTTGCTATTAATATTATAAAATATTGTATGAAAGAGATAGAAAAATGAAAGAAAGAGAGATATAAATATATATATATATATATATATATTTTTTTTTAATTAATCAATAGTATAAATTACCATAGCTTCCATTAAATAATGAAATTGTCCAATCCTGAGGAAGCACTCCCCATGCAATAAGGGGCAAATTCATATTTCCGAAGGAGTAAAATGCACCGATGTACACTAGAACTTTAGCCCTTATTGACGCAGCGTGCATTTCTGATATGTATGAGATCAAAATAGCAAATGGCCCATTGAATCTGAAATAAATTAAAAATTATTATTTGTTAACCGAAAATGGAATGTTAGCTGTAAGAATACTAATTTGTTCATAACTTTTTATTGAGAACTTTTATTGATACATTATTTTATCTGCAAACATAAACAAATACAACAACAAAACGGAAATTAAATTTCCCATAGGCTCTATCCAGCGGGGATATAAACGAATAAAAAAATAATAATAAGGTACATAAAAAACATTTTTTTTACTATATTGTATTAAGTGTTAGATGAATGTGTAAAATTTTTGTTAAGATCGATATTTTATGTTGATATAATGTTTCTTGTCTTTAATGCTATGTAAAAAATGATGTATTCGTGTTCAAATACAATTCATCTTCTATAGTGTTTCTGGTTTACATGTAATGTTACAAAATGTTGTTTTCATGGCTGTTGACAGTGTAACTCTTTTCCTTTTTTGACAGCTTTAATTTGTTTTACTTATAGTTATTTGTCGGGATTATTAATGAATACGATTTGATTCATTGGAAAAGAGAAAAAAAAACCCATTCTAGATTACGCACATGTTTCTTAAACTTGAACGATTTCAGAATACATAAGGTATATTTTCGGTCTTAGGAAATATGACCACATTTCTGATTATAAAAATCGTCGGTAAAAAATAAAAATTAGTGGTTAAAAACAAAGTTGTTTTATTTATTTTATTTTATTTTATTTTTATTTATTGAAATAAATTTTACTCAATACAATTTCAAGATATTATATGATAAAACATTACATATAATCAAGAGCTACGCTGGCTCAGTATCAGGCATAGAAGAAAAATCACATTCTATCACTTCTTCAGAATATTTTAAATACTCCCACTTCGCCTGTTGATCTGGAGAGCTCATCCAACCTCTTTCACAACACGGACTATCTCTTCGTTCTAGTAACGAGAGAACCCTTTTTATACCCTGTCATCGCTCTAATTTTCTTGCCTCCTCTTTTACAGTAGTAGCCGCTCGATTGTGTTGAAAATCTACCCACTAATTATAGAGACGCATTCTTTGTTTACATTTTAGTCAAGATTGAAATGTCACTATCTAAATATTTAAATTGTTCCTTTATCCTTCTTCTTTCCTTCCCATCCCCTCTCCTCTTTTCATAGTAAAGTGTTATTTATTTTTTATTTACATTTATTTTTGTTAATCTTTGCTTTTAATTTTTGTATAAAATTGTAAGATTCAATATGTCCATGTATTTATAATTTTCTCAAACCGAACGGTTTGGGTAGGTAGGAAGGAATTGCCTTAAGGCAATATGCCCGCCCTTATATGTATATATATTGTATATGTATATAAAGTGTTGAATAAGTAAATAAATAAGAGCATGATATAAATATTTTGCAATCCAAAAAAATATATATAAGTAAATTTCATTATATACACAATGATTGATACTTACATAAAACCAGCAAAAAATTTTGCTAGCGAAAGCACCAAATAGGTTTGACTCAACGACGCTATAAGTTCACAGATAGCGAGAACTAAAAATCCCCAAACCATAATCTTCTTCCTCCCCAAAGTATCAGATAAAAATCCCCACATCAACGCTGATGACATCATACCTAAAACAAAATCATGAATAAATATTTTTAAGCAACTCAAATTAACTGTATTGTCCCATTTGTATCAGCCCTTGGTAAAAAGCAATATAATGTAATTGCTCCAAAAATGTTTAATGATTTATTACCAAATATAAAAGACTCAAAATGTAAAACAAACTTCAAAACAAAAATAACTGCACATATAAATAGTGTAGGTAGAGAATTTTTTTTGAAAAAGGTCTGTTAATCAAAAAACGTAGTACTTCATTTAATTGGTAAACACATTTTTTATTTTTTTTTTAAAAACCTTTATTTTAGCATAAATAAACAATACATTCAGTAGAAAAAT
Source organism: Micrasema longulum (assembly GCF_059751315.1). Lineage (NCBI taxonomy): Eukaryota > Metazoa > Arthropoda > Insecta > Trichoptera > Brachycentridae > Micrasema > Micrasema longulum. The sequence goes on along the minus strand of NW_028278703.1, from coordinate 286,245 downwards.
GAAACACTTGCCAAAAAAGAGTCTAGCTCTTGTGTTTGGCAAGTTTACAAAATAACATAAAAATAAAACATAAAATGCAAAACAAAATAATAAAATAAATAAAAAATTAAACAATTTTAAAAATTGAGAAAACATAACACTAAAAAAAAAAAAAAAATCAAAAAAAATATATTAAATAAAAACACAAAATTTGTAAACACGGGCACATATTAAACATACATACATCTCTTTTTTTAAAATACAGTTAATGTTAATGTCAAGATGTCAAGAGTTATGTCAAGAAGCTTTTCTTTAATTTATCCTTAAATTTTTCGTAATTTATTTCTTGACGTAGATTTTGTGGTAAATTATTGAAAAGCTTCCGTCCTATGTAAGTATAATGATGTTTGGCCGTGGTAGTTTAAATTCTCGGTAGAGCGAGGCATCCTGTTCTCAACCTTCCCGTAATAGGGTCCGATGGTAGGCTCTCCTTATGCACCTGGAGCATACAGCACTTTCCGTAGATATCCTCCACTCTTAAAACATTAAATTCTTTGAACAGTTCGGTAGTTGAGAACAAGGATGGTTTATAAAGTATTATTTTGATGATTTTTTTTTGTAGAATTTTTAAGGGTCTATAATGAGCGTTATAAGCCCCCCCCCCATTCAACTATTGCATATTGAATGATTGACTGTACTAGAGCATAATAAACTGTCTTTAATTGATCCGTCGATAAAATACCTCTAAGCTTTAAAAATATGTGGAATAATTTTCTTAGTCTTTTGCACATTGAATCTATTTGTTCTTTCCATTTAATATTTTGGTCGATTATTGTTCCCAGATATTTCATCTTAGATTTTTCGGTCAGGGTAACACATTGAGAAAAACAGTTTGTATGGTCTCCGCAGTTTTTGTCGTGAGATTTTAGGTCTATATGGTTATGTCTATTTCTATTGTTTAATGTGAATGTTAGGTAGTGGGTTTTTTCTGAATTCATTGTCAAGTAACTTTGATCCAACCACTCTTTAAAAACTTTTAAGTCTTTATCAGCCATTTTATTAAGCTCATTCCAAGTTTTTTCATTAAAAATCATCACAGTATCATCGGTGTAAGAAATGATTTCGCCTTTAAGTGGTAAATTGAACATTATATTGACATATATTATAAATAGTATAGGACCTAGAATAGTACCTTGTGGGATGCCAAAACAGGAGGAAACTGAATCGCTCAATGTTTTGTTTATCCTGGCGTACTGGATTCTGTTTTTTAAGAATTCTTCTAACCACACAAGAACCGTTCCACCAATCCCATAAAATTTCAATCTGTTTATCAGTCTGACGTGTGATACACTGTCAAAAGCTTTTCTTAAATCCACAAATATTGCAAGTACCTTATTACCCTTGTCCAATAAATCGTATATTATTGACGTTAATTTGGCTATGGCATCTTGAGTGCTTTTTTTTCTCTAAAGCCATACTGGTTACCGTTAAGTATGTTATTTTCTTTTAGATAAATTAACAGTTGCTTTTTGACTACTTTTTCAAAAATTTTGGCAATATTTGATAGAAGAGAAATTGGACGATAGTTGGTAAGTTCTTCGTGATCTCCGTTCTTATACACTGGGATTACCATAGTTTTTTTATAGTTTTTCGGAAAAACTCCATTTTTCAAGCTTGTATTTACAATATGAGTAATTGGTTTAGTTATAAAAGGTAGTAGAGCTTTGATTAATGGGACACTTACATAATCAAAACCAGGACTAGCAGAGTTTCTTAGACTATTTATGTGTTTTTTAATTTCATCTTCTTCTATTTCATAAAAAGAATCAAATTTTACTTCATTTACACTGTTTTCGAGGATATCGGTTTTAAAATCTGGATTAATATTTTTTGCTAGATTTTCACCGACTTTAGAGAAAAAATCGTCAAAGTGATTAGCCATCTGTTTTGGTTCCTTGTCTGCCAGAATTAATTGATTATTAAGTTTAATTTTTTGTATCGGATTAGAAACATTTCGTTTTCTTTCAGTTATGTCGTTTATTATTTGCCAATTTTTTTTATTGTCATTGTCACATTCTAGTATTTTTTCTCTAAAGTATGTTTCTTTAGTCCGTTTAATAATTTTTGTTAGGTTGTTTCTATATTTTTTATAAAACGATGATAATTTTAAGTTTTGTGGATATCTTTTAAAAAGTCGAAAAAGATTTTCTTTTTTGCGGATAGACACAACAATTCCATGGGTAATCCATGGCTTTATTTGTCGAAATTTAGCTTTTATTTTGAAGACAGATTGAGTCGAAGCCGCTTCGATATAATTATTTAATGTTTTTTCAAAAGACAACACAAAATCATGTGCATTATTAGAAGATAACGTGGATAACCAGTTTTCGTTTAGTATGTTTTCACGCAATTTTTTGATAGTTTCCTTTTTCTATGGCTGGCTGCTTGGAGCATAGTGGCGGGATTATTGGACACAGTCCGATGTATTCAAATATGAGTCTACGCTCCTTCTGGACTATTCTTAATTCATATTAATGTTTATACATAAATATTTACTTACCAGCATAAGTAAATATGTTAAGTTTTCCCATGTCCGCCATACTCATGTTAAGATCGCATTCTGCACTTGTCATGATGTACGAAAGCGACGAGGACACGTAAACAGAAGTAGAAAACCCCGGAAGTGCACACAGTAGAAGAAGGATGTTGAATTTTCCATATCCGGTAGCTGAAATTGCCTCCTCAAAGTCGCAGCCTTCCTGGGATTTAGAGCAAGCACCTGGAAATATAAACGTTTTACATTTATTTAACCATAACCAATTAACAATATTTCGAACAATGATAGTACTGGTGATACTTTTAGGTGCGAAACGGTGACAAGTAAAAATTAAGTTATTGCGGAATTTCATTTACGTGATTAATTAACACTCTGCGCAAAATTCTTCTTGTGCTTTCAAATATTAATTTATCAACAATATTTTGAGTTTGTCCAAATTTTTGTAGACAAGGACTGGATTCAACTCCCTGGGGAGCTGTTTATATTAACAAATTACAACAGAGGTGTTGTCCTCTGTCTACAAAAATTTGGACAAACTCAAAATATTGTTGATAAATCCACCTGGTCCATGAAGAAGTATAGAAATTGAAAAAATAACATTTTCAGGCGTTGACTAGTATGTAGGTGGAATAATTCAATTAGATGAATCTCACCCGCATAAATAAAGGTTTCAGCTCTTTAACCTCACAAACATCAACATATGGAAGAATTGAGGAATATTGATGTTCAAATATAGCAGAATGGTGAATGTTACACAGTGTGGAAAGTGGCCACTTAAACCAACCATTGACAGGTCATAAGCCCTGTAGATGCCTAGACTTCTATATTACCTTCTCTAAAATGTTCTTCACCTCTGTTGTAATGTGTAAATATTCATTTATTAATTTTTGCACCACAAGCCAGAAGGCCCAATTACGGTGCCGAATTACATTATTCAACACCCAGGCTTGAGAAAAATCAAATTTAATTTTTGTGCTCTCACCGGGAATCGAATCCAAAACCTTTTGTGTGTGAGTCAAGCGTCTTAACCACTTTACCACGGAGGCCGCCTTTATACTTAAATTACACACGACGCAAATTAATTACTATTAAAACGCCGCGTTGTTTTCGATATAAAATTTCTGAATAAAATATTAAAATACACAGTAGATACTAACCTCCTAAATAAAATAGAAATAAATGCGGGATTGAGAACACTCAGACATCGGGAAATATTTAAACTGCCTTTGTTTTTAAATAATGCTACATACCACACACACATGGCCCGCATGTGTCGGGAATATAATATATACTGCCGAAACAATAAAATTGACATTTTTCATGATGCTCTCTCAGCTTTTGCGAAAAATCTCTTAGGAATAAATCTTATTCAATAAGTACTCATGTAAAACTATTTTTTTTTATTGCAATGTATCCTGTATAAAAATAAAAAAAAACACATGTATTATAACTTAATATATAAATCTATTTTGTGTAATTCTATAATTGAAGATATATATGCATGTAAAATTGTATCGACGAATGCTTTCAAATTGTACGTTTCTAGTGTGTATCTTTGTTGAATTACCTAATAAAATAAAATAAAATAAAATAAATAAATAAAAGAAACAAGAACAGAAAGTCTTACGAGCTTACGCTCACGTCACGGCGTACGAAATAAAAAAAGTATGTAAACAAACGCGCTGCAACAAGTGCCGAAAGCACTCACCCGACTCGCTTTTGGTTGGCCGGAACGCCTGGAACACCCCTCTCGTGCGTAATGTTCCGTTCAAATTTCCGTTATAAAAATTGCGGAAACATAAAAAAAGGGATGTGCAAAAACATGCCGAACTTCCGCAGTTGCGGAAACAGAAGCAGAGGTCTGTTGCATCACTAATTTTTCCCATCGTATGTATAATTTATATCGTCTTTATTAATGCCCACTGGGCGTATCTTTATACATATAATTCCTCTGTACGTCCGATGTCACCGTACTCCTAAACGGCTTAACCGATTTTCGTGCGGTTTTCAGAGAAATAAATATATATATTTGCGCTGTGCGTGTTCGTAGGTATTCAAATCTTCAATCGAATAGTTAAAAAAGAAGTTAGGAGCATAAATGTTTTATTCATCGATCTACCAGGGTTGCATTCGAGGAGAATGCATTTGCAAAAAAATGGAAACTTGTTGTTTTTTTATGAATAAAAATATATTGTTTTCGAATGTTTACAAACAACGATTGGTTTTTGGGTCTCTCAATAAGATTTTTTCCCTTAATTCCTTATTATTTCTACCTATTTCTTTCTTTTTATTGGATTTTTAGTGACACTTAAATAATATTAAATTCAATACATTTTTTAAAATCGTATTCACATATAAGTACACCGTTTGTTGGTAAGACGACCGGAGTTTGACGTTTGCAAAAAGAATGCCATATTTGAAAATATGTTTTGGAATTCAACTATAAACAAGTACCTACTTAAATTCAATATTTTTTTAATCTTGTTTTTAATTTTAGTTTAATTTTTGACAATTTTTAGTTTTGGAATTTAATTACAAACAATTGCCTCGAAATGAAAGTTTCGTTTTACTATAGTTTAATTTATTAACGAATTCGGTTTAACTATCCTTTTACTATCATTTGTTGGGTTACCCGCGTTTTTACTTGAGTGAAATATAACCACTGTTTTTTTTTATTCCAAATTTCGAAAATGGAAAATTATATTTTATTCATTTTTTTTATACATTGTTACATTGTGGAATGTGACTTTGCGAACTTCAAAAAGGCGAACAAATTAACCCACGTGACAACATGGCGTTTTTAAACGCAATCAAATAATAACATCGGTCAACAGAATCTTAAAATAATAATAAAGTTTGACAATTTCATAAAATAAAAACCGAAAAACAATAACAATATTTTAATATGTTATTTGAAAACAAGAATGATAAGAAAAATTAAAAGACAACAATAATACGGTAATCCAACAAGATCTGAAATATTATAATGTAGGCATAATATAATTACAGAATTAAGAATAGTCCAGAAGGAGCGTAAAATCATATTTGTAGAAAAGAATACATCGGACTGTGTCCAAAGAAACCCCCACTTTCGTCACACGCATGCGCAAAGTCGCCGCGTAATGTCAGATCGCGAAAAATATAATTAAAAAAAATTGTGTTAATAAATGTTAGATAATATAAAATATTAAAAAAACATTTTTAACTTTTCTAAAATTTTATTGCACTCACGGAAACATTGAGAGTCACTGCAGAGTAGATAAGTAAAGGTGATTTAATAAAAGTTATTTAATTAATGAGCTTTGAACTTCAAAAATAAAACAAATTTAAAACAAACAAAAATAATTTTGACTGCCGCGGAATTGAACGGTTGATGGAAAAATACTGTTAAATCGTTTTCAAAATGTTTTAGTTTTTTTGACGATTAAGTAAAAAAAGTCATCGTCGAACGAACTCTCCGATTTAGATTGCTTAAGCATTGATAAGCATAGTGCATTCCGTATTCGGAAATAAAACAATACTAAGAGACGTGAGTAAATAAAGATAACCGGTAAACGTCAAAAAATTACACCATCTTCATTATTCTACTGTGAACGTTTTACTCGCCAACATTGGCGAGTTGATTTTTTTACAAACGTTTAAAGAGTTTTACTATCCACCTTCAGTTACTATAGATGAAACAACTATTTTTTTATATTTTGGACTATTACTACAGATTTTTTACTATTGCTTACGATCATACAACCGGGCCTTACCCAATCGGCGCAGGATAACGAGGTATTGCACACTTTTTTGGGTTTTGCTTTGGGCAACAGCAAATCACACACTGAAGAAACGAAAAAATTGAAATGTCAAATGTAACTTAGTATATAGTTTATCGAAAAATTGAACATCGAAAAAACTTTTTCTGAACCAGCTAATGGCAGGCAAGCCAATGTTTGGGCAGGACAACGTCTGTCGGGTCCGCTAGTATATAAATAAATAAATAACAATTTGCCCGGTATGTAATATTTACTTAGGTAGGGTTCATTAGTCAGTTTAGTTAGTTCGAATTTTCAATGTATTCGTGTCTTGACTGAAAATAAACATCTGACCAACTGAGTCCAACTGACAGTGTCCAAATATATTTAATATTTTATATTTAATTAAGTAGATTCAATGTTTTGGTTTTTCATGTTTCACTGTTCTTTAATTGTGCCGTGTTTTCTACCTCGTGTTTGTGATTCATTAAGAATACTCGAAGTGAATTTTAAGCCAATTCAGAGTGAAACGTTCTTCGTATCTGATGGCGTCTGCAAAACTGATGAGTTTAAAGTTGAAGAATACCTTAACTATCCCTTCATCCCCCCTCCGCATGATTCTAACGGATATTTCCTTAAAATAAATCACTCTGGTTGCATCAAAACCACGAAAATGCCATTTGAAATGGATTCTAGCTTTATTCTTGTTTACAATCTCATCCGCCCTGGAATAACATTAAAAATATCAATTGGAGATATTGTTTATGAACCCAATATGACATTTTCATCGTGGGGAACATTTATACAGACTATTCCATACGTCCCAAATATTACAGAAGACAAACAGGTTGTTAATTTAGTATTTTATCTTGACTAAATGTTGGTAACTGTCATGCTGAGGCGATTATATTGGCTGGGTACGTACATACGTACGCTCCCCCTTGATTTATATCGATGTACCTACCCAAAACTTGAAGGTGGGGGATCGGTAGTTTATTTTTATAATCGCTAGAGGGAATATATCTTCAACTTTACCGTCAAGGTGAAGGAATGACGTCTTTATCTTCCCATCATAATCGAGGCCCTGGATCTCTATTGCTGACAATTTGTGGGTACTTTGCACATGCACCTGTAATGAAAGTACGTCCTTCACATCCACTAAAACACGCGTTTTTAAGACCGAGGGTCTTCCTATCGGTTTCAATCAAAAAAAATTGTATTTGTTTTTTTTAAATCCGGTAACATGATTTTTATTATTTCAACTTTAACTGCAATTTTAATTGAATTTTATTCTTCTGCTTTCATCGCCTCTTTCACTGTGAGTATATAAAGGGCTTATGATGGATATTTTCATTCTTCCACATGATGGCGGTAATGGTTAAGACGCTTGGCTCACGCATGGAAGGCTCCGGGTTCAGTTCCCGGTAAGAACATAAAAATTAAATGTGATTTAATAGAGAATATAAGCTCTGTAAAGGCCTAGACTTTCATAATTTTTACAGCTTCATCCCTGTTGAATAAATGCGTAATTTTTCTGTTATATGAAAATAAAACGGTTTTTTCTCAAATGTATGACATGTTTTTTTCAAATTTTCATCTACTAGTTACAAAAAGAAGATACCACAAACGGTTATATTTATTATTTAATATATGACGAAATAATGTTAAATCGGATACATATGGCAAGAACGAATTGTAACGTAGGACGAGGACCAAGAAAGACGTGGCAGGATAATAAAATAAACTAAAATCTCAAGTCTGGTCATGTCAAAAATACACACAACCAAAGGACATGTATGACGAGATGTATAAATGTAAAAGAAGCTAGGAATGTATGTCAGGATAGAAGTGTGTGGCGATCCATCACCTCTGCAAAATAACGTAATGGCGATAGTAGTAATAGTAAACATAATTAATTTTATTCCAAAATTATAAAACTATTTCATTTCAGATAGTGTTCGAAGCGATATTGGATGAAAACAGGAGGGGAATTTTAGTTATAGACAAATTTGCTGTCATACTTCCTAGTCAACTACCTCCCGAAGCGAGTACTCATTCACCATTGCATAACAAGACAAAAACGCATGAAAAAACCATACCGAAACGCGTCAGTTCAACAAGATTTACGCCCGTTCCCCACATTACAATACCTAGCACAAGAAATAAATCTTTACGATTCCAGCCGAAGAAGATAACTTATACAACACGAATTGATGCTGATTTTTCTCTCGTTTTTTTAAAAGGGATGGAAACTTCTTTTTCCTTTAAAGTGACGAAAGCCTGGTTCAAAGAATTTAAACATCGTAATAAAGACATGCAACCTTCTGCCGGCTTTGACTCTGAAGTAAAAGGTCGATTTAGCCACATTGCAACTCCTTCATTACTACTGACTAAAAAACAAAGTGAATATTTTGCTATTACTGTAATTGTCTTGTCCATGGCATTTACTGTAATTCTTGTCGCTGGTTGTGTATACATGATTAATAGGAAAAAAATAGACGAAATATTATAATGAATCTTCGCATTGAATAAGTTTTCGCTGGTTTTACGTGAAAATTAATGCTTTTAAAAAAAATGAACATATAATTGAAAGTATTGTCCGTCGGTAGCGACTACTTTGTCCCATCTTTCTGGCTGCATACGAATACCATCTCGAAAGAACGACTCATCTTTTGAGGTTACCCACGAATCGAGGCATCTTAATAATAATTAAAGAGCTGCTCAGCTAGGTCATGAGTCATCGACCGGAACAAGATATAGGTCGGAAGGAGCGATGTCCGGTGAATACGGCGGGTGGGGTAGGACTTCCCATTTGAGCGTTTCCAAGTATCTTTTGACTGGCCTTACAACATGTATCCGATCGTTGACGTGCTGCAAAATGACTTGATCGTATCGCTCCTCGTATTGCGGCCGTTTTTCCTTCAATTCTCAGCTCGAATTCATCAATTGTAGTCGATAGAGATCTCCCGTGATGATTTCGTTGGGTTTGACGAGCTCATAATACACTACAACCAGCTGATCATGGTGCAGAGCAGAAGTTATGATGATGACGTTTAGGGATGTTCCGACAGAGCATGGCCACCGAAGGTCTCCACAAGAATTCTTTGTGCTTCAGCCGCCGATTAAAAAACAAAAAGTTAGCCGGTAAAATACCCCGAAACTACTATTTTTGGGTACGCAATAATGGTGGAACTTCATAATGAATTTGGCTACAGTATTACCCGTTGTAAAAAGGCTTAGATAACACCTTCTGTCGGAAAACAGCGAGAACTTATTCACGTCCATATTGTATAAATGAAGGTGAGATTGAGGTTTACCCAGAGAGTAAGTTCTGTTTGTATTTATTTCCATTGCAGCGCTGTGATCGCAGTTTCGCGCATGCGTCGAAGTTACCCCGATATATCTAGGAGTTGGCGCCGCTATCGGTTAGCTGAATGTTGTCTTCGCTTCTTGGTGCTTGTTTGAAATGCCAAATACAAATTGAAAATTGCGCCGCTTGTAAGATAACTCCTGTTATTCATTTCCTTAATGCGAAAACATTCAATCAGTCCACATTATCAATTAATTCATGATGTGTATGGAAGTGAAAGCCGTGATAATGTGCACGATGACGAACGTAGTGGGCGTTCCGTCTTATGAAAAGGGAATACAAAAGCTTGCTTGTGTCTAGAAAATAGTAATAGGTTTGTAAATAACTATTATTAGTTCAAGACATAAAGCCTTTTCTTTTTTTTCCGAACATGTACTTGTTTTCTTTGACCTGGCAAACGGAACATGCTTTATGGATATAGCACGTATTACAGACAGACGGAAACAACTTCAGATTACAAATATGGACAGTGACTAATTAGAATAATTGTATGACGAAACATGTACAAAATATGCGACAAACATTAAAATATTATAACTTTTACAGATCCCTAACTTATTTTGTGTCTCCTTCGTTAAATGAATTGTGACCACGTAGAAGGCAAACGAAAAAAACTAAAAAGCAGTTTTATCTGAACGTAAAATGGTACACATTTAGCGACGAGATACCATTGACAATCATTGAATTTTGTGAAATAAGTATTGTTTTATTTAAAATAAAAAAAACAATCAAATTTATTCAATTGAACTTTGCCTAAAAGTTTTTACGTTTTTTTTAAATACGAAAAAACAAAATCACGTTTACCCTTCCACTTGGGCATAACTCAATTTGACATGTCTTGATTTTAGTTAATTTATTTATTTTAAAGAAAAAACAGTCGACAGTGATATAGTAACATTAAAAAAAAATACAGTTTAACGACAGACCAGCTAAGTTTCTAAATAAGAATCATACATATTATTGAATTGTGTTACAATCAAAGGGTGTGTTTATGTGTATTTGTATGGGAGTAAGTGTAGATGTGTTTTACCTGTCATAATCATCAATTTGATTATCACGCGTCGCATAGAATAAAGTGAATGGTCATTTCGTACCGGTCGCGGCCATACAAATCCACACGACACGGTAAAATTAGGCTGGCTTGGCTTTTATTATATTATTTTTATTTATACAGTAAACTGGCGAAAATGCAAAGAGAAATCGAGTAGAAATTAGTAACGTGGTGTACAGGTTAATGCGTTTGCCGTTTAAAAATTATTTATGGATTCTATCATTAATATATTATAATAAAACAATACTTTAATAACAAGGGACGAATTGCGTTTATTTGATCTAGAACAAATATGGGTGTTTAAACATAGACATAATGGGGAATGTTTAACAGTTAAACCAGCCATTGACAGGTTTAAGCCCCATAGATTTTTTTTATTTTTTTATTATTTATTTATTTATTTATTTATTTCTATGTATTTACATAGTCTAATATATATTTACAACACAATATTTACATCTATACTTATTCTAACATTATTTATCACTATTATACACTTAGTATCCTAATTTATAATATTAACTGTTTCATATGTACATTTTCATTAATTATATTCACTATTTACACTATTTACTACCTAATATTTTTCACATATTTTAAATATATTTACATTAATTTCATTTTTTATGCTTTCTGGCATTTCTTCAAATAGTTTTATTGCCTAAACTTATTTTTCTTTTCTACAATGTTTTTCATCTGAATTGTAATATGCTATATATTTTTTTAAGACATTTAGTTTCTCATATCTACAGTGTGTAAAACAAAGTATTATACATATGCATTAATTAAAAACTTCAGCCCACGGGAAATTGGATGCAATAACTGATGCACTGAAAGTAATGAGTGATGCAAACCAATCATGTAACATCTTAGTAAATGGAGAAATAATTGAAAAGATTGATAGTTATATATACTTAGGACATGAAATAAAGCTCGGCAAAGATAATCAAGAGGTAGAAATAGAAAGAAGGCGAGGTTTAGCATTGGCCGCCTTTGGTAAGCTCTCATATATCCTAAAATCTCCGAAGTATTTAATTTACTTAAAGAAGAAACTTTTTGATGCTTGTGTTCTCCCTGTACTGACATATGGCTGTGAAACTTTTGTGTTCACGAAAAAAAATTTACACAAATTATCAGTGACACAGAGAGCCATGGAAAGGAGAATGCTGGGTATTTCGTTGAGAGACAGAAAAACCAATCATGGATTAGAGCGAGAACAAAGATCACCGATGTGGTCCATAGGGCTGCCAACCAGAAATGGATCTGGGCTGGTCATATAGCCAGAATCACAGACTCTAGATAAACCAAAAAAGTCCTGGAATGGCGACCCAGAACGGGTAGAAGTAGTGTTGGCAGGCCTCAGGCAAGGTGGTCTGATGACATAAGACGAGTTGCACGAAGTGGTTGGATGCGGTTTTATGTAAAATAAAATTAGTTCTATATTTAAAGTTCAAAGTTCATTAATTCAATTACTCTTATTAAATGACCCTCTTCTACTCTGTTGTGTCAATCAATGTTTCCGAGCGCACAACAAAATTTTAGAAAAACTAACAAATTGTTATTTTTTTACCTTACATTTGTGTTATGGTTATATTTTTCGCGATCTGGCAATACTACTTGGTGACTTCAAGTATGCGCGCGGCGAAAGTGTGTCTAAGTGGGGGAATTATTGGACACAGTCCGATGTATTCAAATATGATGCTACGCTCTTTCTGGACATTTCTTAATTCTATGGCAGGTACTTTAGTTTGGCTTAATCGTCATCATCTTTCCATTATCCGCACTTACAGTGTATGGGTCATGTTTTTGTTATATGACAGTACGTTGATCAGTATTACGATTTGAGCACCATTCCAGGTACAAAAAAATGTCACAGTGTAATTTAAATTTCAATATTATTCTAATGATTTTGTGTCAATCATGTTTATCGGATAACGAATCTGACGATTCTTGCAAGATGGGCAACTCACTGGTTATTAGACTTCGAGGCGAACAAAAGTACGGTTTTACCCTTCACTGCTCATTTTGTCTCATTCTAACTAAAAACATATTTTTATTTATGTTTGTTATATGCAAATACTAAAAACAATAAAAAAATAATAATAATAAAAAAAATCACACTAGAATATTTCATAGTTCCTGGACTAGACTAGTCTGATCATCTTACGTTCAGGCGCCGTGGCGCAGTTGGTTAGACGGCCAACTGTGAAACTAAAATCAAATATTATACAAATATAAAGAATAAATAAACGCGTAAGTACAAACATAGAAAGTAATAATTTTAAAAATAAACAACACTTTTTTTTCGTATACATGTAGAAACAAAAAAAAAGCATGCTGCAATGCAAAATAAAAAGCGAAACTTTGCATAACAAAATAGAAAAAATATGGATATAAGAAAATGTTAGAATTAAAAATCAAATTTTAAATAACTTGTAAAGAACTTAAACAAAAAAAATATATACATATATGTATATACGTATAAAAATAAGTATTTTTTAATATTTGAATATTTTAATATTTTTTATGTTTAATATTTATTTTTATTGACTTATTTTTTAAATAATTTTTTTACACCACAACAGGCCAGGAGGCCCAATTACAGTGCTGAATTACATCACAGAACACCCAGGCTTGAGAAAAATCACATTTTTATTTTTTGTGTTGTCACCGGGAATCGAACCCGGAACCCTTCATGCGTGAGTCACTACATCACGGAGGCCGTGTTATTACAAATTAGTGTTAAAAACAAATAATAAAAATAAGTTTACAGTAAGTATATAGTATATGGTACACACAAATATTTGATAAATTAATTTCAGAAAGAGATGAATAATACGCATCAAAAACAGAGAAAAAATTTCATGAAAAATGAAGTTTTATTACGACTTTAATAATAAGTTTTAAACAGTGCATTTAAGAATGTTTTCAAATGAATAATTCTTATTTATTATGTATGTATATTGTATATTGTCTACGCATACGAGATATAAGATTATGATATCAATAAATAACTCATTTTCATGTGTCAGGATTACATAATCCTGGATTAGCGTGTATATATATTGTTAATCACAGAATTTAATTGAAATGATCGTATTCATACTGAGGTCTTTGATTTTATGGAGACAGTTCTTACCCGGCCGTTTGTTTCGATGTTCTTATAATTCAAAAAAAGGACAGAAAACTGCGTTTGTCAAAAAGTCAAACGAAAGGAGAAATGTCGCGTAGCGTGAATGTTTTGTTCTGGAGTATTATATTTTGTATGGTTCTCCGTTCTAGTGAATCTTTTGAGACATTATCAGTAGATTTCAGTCCAGAATACTTAAGCGAATTTGTTTCTGAAGGGGGGTGCAATAGTAACTATTTTAGAGATGATAAATATGAAAACTATCCTGACATCACTCCCCCTTACGGGGCTTCGGAATATTTTTTGAAGATGACAAACGTTGGATGTTTGTTGACAAAATCTTTGCTTTTTAATCCGATCTCTACGCTGATTGTGGTTTATAAAACTATTTCACCAGGGCTCGAACTGGATATTATTATTGCCAACAAAACCTACAGACCTAACATGAACGTTACTTCGTGGGGCACTTTCGCAGAACGAATAGAAAATATTTCTACTGTAGCTCAGGTAACTTCATCACCGTTTCGTTATTTTTTTCCAATTTTTAAAACCATTTTCAAAAATGTTTTGAGCATCTCCAAATGTTTGCAGAGTACCGTTTTTTTAAATTTATTTATTCGTCCTTATGTAGGCTGGAGGACTTATTACCGAACGGTAATTTCTTCTTCACAGCCAATAAAATAAAACGTGTTTATGAGTTTTTAATTTCGAAACATATTTGAAAAAAAAACTTATTCAACTCGCAATGTGTTTACATAAATAAATAAATATCGATTATCGATACTATTCCTCAAAAATAAAAAGTGTAAAAAAAGGAGAAAAAGAGATACGAAATATTTGTGACGTAATTTAAAAAAAATTGATGTAGAAACCTCTTTTTATCACTTTTTTTTTTTTTATTTTTTTTATTTATTAATAAAACATATAAGACATGAATATCATGATATTATATTCCCAGGAGTTGTACGAGAAAACTCATTTGGGACGGTACATAAAAAAAATAGTAAATTTCTTGTAACAATACATAGTATACATTTAAACAATAAAAATTTAAACAAATTTTAACAATCTATGAACTTAATATTAAAAAAGGAAAGAAAACATTTAAACAATCTGTGAACTCAATATTAAAGAAGAAAAGAAAAACATTTAAACATTCTGTGAAATTCATATTAAAAAAGAAAATAAAAATATTTAAACATTCTGTGAACTTAATATTAAAAAAAGAAAAGAAAAAGAAAAGAAAAACATTTAAACCTAAAACACAATATATAGACTATTCACAGAAACTGAGCTAAAAACTATCACTTTCAAAAAGATTCAAGAAATAGGTCTTCATTTCTGGTCTTTGAGATTTACCACTCGACATTTCATTTTTAAGGTCATCAGGCAGTTTATTAAATTGTATACGACCAATGTATTCCAGAGACCTTTTGCCGAACTTCGTGGAACAAAATTTAGAAATGTGAAGATTTTTTGCATGTCGTGTATTATAGTTGTGAATTTCATGATTAAATGTAAGTTTTAAATTTGTGTGAGCAGAAAAGTTTATGATGTTTGAAATAGATGGAGAACATTGAACATAGATGGAGAACATTGTCGAGACTAACATATTATCATATTATGGAAGTCTAGATATTTACATGGCTTATAACTTGTCATTGGCTAGTTTAACACTTTGAGTACCGGCCGAACACACATAGAATTTACGCTGTGCCCGGCCCATTTTTGTGAAATTTCATGCTTTGTGAAGGGTTTCTTAAACGTGTCATAATTATGAAAATACTATGTTAAATTAATTCTTACTTCTTACATTTATTTGAAACAATTTAATAAGTCATTTTTGTACGATAGTTTTGCCAACATTGGCCTTTGCCTAGAGCTAAATTGCAATGTTCGCACATATACCTACTGCGTCTCACATCTTTTTTTGTAATTTCTATCCCAAAGCCGTGTTTACACGAGATTATAATAACCACGCGTTGTGTCCCGGCCCTGTTTTCACGTAGTTTACCAGCAGCAAAAAAATACTAATAAAAGTCACTAGATGTCAATAAAATGCACTTTTTAAACAGCTGGTAAATCACGTGAAGAAACGGGACCGGGATACAACGCGTGGTTATATAATCACGTGTTTACACGGCTCCGGGATCCAAAGTGTTGAAAGCCGATTTTACATACTGTGTTAAATTAAAAATTCTGCCTGTTTTAAGATGGATGTTTCTTTAATACTTCCATCTGTTGTTTTTTGTAATTATAAAAAAAAGCCCGTTATTTATCGGTCTGATTTTCTTCAGAATGTTTTCACCTTCTGTTTTTCTTGAAAAAATATACCTATAATATCTAATATAGGCAGATGGTGGATGTTGCAGCGTGTAAAGTGGCCAATCGAACCAGCCATTTGCCCTATGAACTATGGCCTATTAGGTTGTAGACAAGGGAACGACGGTGATGATTATTATTAATTTTAATTTACTTCAACAGAGAGGGAAAGCATTTTTGAGAAGGGAATATGAAAATCTGGACATTTACAGAGCTTATGACCTGTCATTGGCTGGTTTAAGTGACCACTTTACACACTGTGTAACATTCACCATTCTGCCCATGTTTGAACATCCACATTTCCTCAACTCTTCCATCTGTTGACTTTTGTGAAGTAAAAGAGCTGAAACCTTTATCACGTGGATGAGATTCATCCGGCTGAACCAAATCACCTGCTAGGCAACGCCTGAAAACAATTTTCCAATTTTTATACTTCTTCTTTTACCAGGTAGTAATTCAACAACGTTTGAGTATGTCCAAATGCTTGCAGACTGGCTCATCCACGTGATAAAGGTTTCAGCTCTTTTACTTCACAAAAGTCAACAGATGGAAGAGTTGAGGAAATGTGACAGTGTGTAAAGTGGCCACTTAAACCAGCCAACGACAGGTCATAAGCCCTGTAAATGCCTAGACTTTCATATTCCCTTCTCAAAAATGTTTTCCCTCTCTGTTGAAATAAAATTAAATATGAACAACTCCCTAGGGAGGAAATCCAGCCAGTCTGCAAGCATTTGGACATACTCAAACATTATTATATTACTTTATTTTTAGGTTAGAGTAATTGCGAAGCTTTCGGGTGGAGAACCATTTTTCATTCTTGATCGTATTCAAATATCATCCGAAGGATTGAAACCGAATATCTTTAAAAGTGTTCAAACTTCGTCGACCACAAAAAGTGAAAGAAATCTAAAAATAAAAACTGCCAAGACAAAAAAAGTCCTTCCGGTACTCAAAATGCCAATAGCGAGAATGAAAACTCGCGTATACCCATTAGTACGCGGATGGGGACCGCTGCATGACGTGACATTCAACGTGCATAATTCAGAGGAATTGAAAAATTTGTATGCCGACAAATACCTCAAGGCGAGGTATTACAACCGTGAAGATTATGGGGATTTTCGGGATACAGTATTGAAATCAACTGTAGCGGGAGAGAACAGTTCTGAAACCATACGTACAATACCACCAAAAGCTTCAATAATGATATTTTGGAGAAACGTTGCCATAGCGTCTCTTCTCATTTCTATTGTGTTATTAGGATGCGTTTTTGGTATTAGTGGTTACATGAACAACAGCTGTTGTAGCTAAATTTAGTGCATAAAAAACATCATGTTATAAAGATAGTTTAATATCGGTTAAGCAGTCGGTTAACTAATATTTATTTATTTATTTACGGTTCCATGAACCTTTTACATAATAGCAATAAAACCAATGAAAAAAAAACATATTATTAAAAAAAAGAACAAGAACGTCGATAAAAGTATACAATGGTAAACAGTATTTATATATAAAAAATAAATATTACATCTGTAACAAATATAAACATTTACCCTTATTAAGGTAAGGTAAATAAAAGAAAATAGCAGTTTTTAAAAAGAGAAAGAGAAGAAGAAAAAAAGAAAATGCTTTAAAAGGAAAGTTAAAAAGTTTACTTCGTGGTTTATATAGATATTAATATTAAACAATAATAAATTTAAAAAATAATTATACACACAAGAGTAAAGAGTTATAGCAAAAGTGAAGAACTGATCATTATTAGAATTTTAAATTGTTAATTCTTTTCAAAACACAGGACTTGATCATCAGCGGCGTAGTTTAAAATCAATCTAAATCATCACTGTATTGATTTGCAAATCGCAAATCGGTCTATGTGGAATACGAAAGTTTATTAAAGTTAACAGTTCGGGGCAATCTATTTTATTATTTATACATCGGAGCATACAAAGAGAACTAGCCAATCAAATTTTTGCAATTTTGAGATTTTTTCACGAAGGTTTAGTGCTGAATGTTATCTTTTACTGAAAAAAACTAAGTCCACCTATATTTTAAAGTTTTTTACTAAATTGATAATCATATATTGATCAAATTATATATGAACATCTGCTACAGGAAATATTGACAAAATAAAATCACTTGCATACTAACACCATACATTGCTAATTTTTTGTCAATGTAAAGCAAAAGAAACTTGACATTAAATCAGCGAATATATAATGGTTATGATCCTAAACATACTTTATGCTATTGGAATATGCTTTTTAACTGGCCAAATTATTAGATCATGCAATAAACATTTTTTTACGTGACGCTGTAACAAATTTACAAACAGAAAGATTACTAATAGATGTCACAATTTTTTATGGGTTTGAAATTTATTTATTGCCAACATCCAAACCTTGACTCACCACGTTTCACACAACCGTCCATGTTTTTTAAACATATTTACTTTGTTTTTTTTTTTTATTTTATATCAAAATTGTTCAGTTAAATATTATTTTTAATGTTTATGTTTGGTTTTTGTACATAAATGTTAAAACCGTTTTTAAAAAATATTGTAATTTGCCTGCCTTAAACAGCTAATTTAAAAAAACTCTTTAGAAATATTAGTAAAAATGTGTATTTAAATTAAATAAAATAATTGTGTACTTATATCTAATGTGTTAAGGACTACAATAAGTATTCTGAAAAACAGCACTGATTTAAACCCTCTCAAAGGTATTTTGGGCAACAAAATAAAAATTTATTTTCGTTTAATTTTAATGTAAAAATGTATTATTTTATTTTTAATTTTCTTATCCTCGTGTATGTTTTTATGTATATTAGCTATTAGGCGTAAATAAAAAAATATTAAAAGTAATTCAAAATGTGTTTTTATCGGAGTGTGTATGTATAAATAACATAGAGTACTGGTTTTTATAAGCTGGCGCGTGCGGTATACTTACACATACGCATTGTGTAGTATCCGTGAATAAGCCCATGGTATGACATCGCACGGCATACGCATCTTGAAAATAATCTCTGTCTCTCTCAAACTAAGACACGCTTATAAGCGTGACATAGACAACTATTGCTTTATTCGTTACTAATGATATAGTAATATAATATACACAGGATACTTCTGCGTTCATCTGAATTTCGCTGAGATTCTTAATAGTAAAAATATAATAATATGTACGAGTTATGGATTAAAAACACTGGTTTATAAATATGTAGGTATTTTCATTTAATCAAATCGTGAATAGGTCGATTATGTAGTGATGGCGCTTTCACAAAACTTACACAAAAACATTTTTAATGTACAGAAAACTGATTTTTAAAATCTTTATGTAGTATATTGTTATAACAAATGTTTTTAAAAATCGCTATTATATTTAAAAAAAAAACAATAACTTAAGAAAATGTAATATAATTAAGAGTATTTATTTTTAAACGAGCATGTTTTTTATTAAATATTTTATGTTCATTATAATAAAAATAAATAGAGTGTAATTAAAATGCACAGTACAAATTTATCGGAAAAAATATTTATACACACTTATTGATAAACAATAAATCATGTTATCAATCATGTTATTGCCAAATATAAAAGACTCAAAATGTAAAACAAATTTTAAAATAAAAATAACTGCACATATAAATAGTGTAGCGAGAGATTTTTTTGAAAAATATATTTAAATCAAAAAACGTAGTACTTTATATAATTGGTACACATATTATTTTTATTTTTATGTATTTCATTGCTTTTTATTTGTTTTGTTATATATAATACTATATTATTTATGTTTAAGTAACACGTATTCTTGGCACATATGTATATCTACTTTATATTTATATAATAACGGTTTTAAATTTCTTACATTAAGTAGTTTAGATTTTCTTTTTTTATGTTATTGTTTTATTAGTATAGGACTACTTATTTTATTTTATTTATTTCATTTTATTTGGGATTTTTACAGCTATTACATAAACAAAATAATTAGAAAAATCTTAAAAATACTAAAGCCAATTAAAAAAATCCACTGTAAATATAATGACACATAATATATAAGAAAAGAAGTTTAGTAATTGTATTTGTGTGACGTTTGTATTCATGTGTATGTGAATGTGTGTATGCGTGAATGAATGAGGGAGAGGATACATGTGCGTGTGGGAATGAAAGAGGGAGAGGGTGCGTTTGTATGGGTGCGTAAGTATGAAAATAATATATTTGCTTAAAACTTGTAAATTGTATTAAAAATGGTACAATAAAGAGCTTAGTAAAAAGTTAGAAACCTTTTTGTTAAAATTCAAATGACGAAATGATATAAATTGTTTTTTTTTTTTTTTTAAGTATGTTAAATTTCAAAACCGTATTCTGAAGAAAAAAAAAGCATTTTATTTTTTAAATTTAACTGATACACATCGAATGAATAATGTGGGACGAGTCCTATACAATACAGTAGGTAATCACAAAATGCAGTAAATACGAAATAATGACAACAATAAAATAAGGATTGACAATACGCGAACGTTGATTCAAAACGAACACACAAATGCATATTATATGCACCTACATAATATATAAATAAGAATAACATATAAGTTTAATAGAAATGATTCGGATTATAAAAATCAGGTGTCACAAACAGTTGGCCCGCAGTACGGGGATACATAATTATATTAAAAGATCTTCTCACTATAAAACTTATATATGTTCAGGGATAGAGAGCAACGGAGAGGAGGATGCGGACAAAGACAATTTATTACCTATGGCAGTTTTGATAAATTTAATATTTTTGGTAAATATATCTATTTCGTTAAATTTCCTGTTATACGTATCCATAATACGGTTAATCGTAGCGTTTTTTGACGAATTTGTTCTGCATTTAGGTATGTGGAAAAGTTGTGTATAACGCGTTTGTCTCTGTGGTACCTTAAGATGAATGCGGTTAACCAATTCGGGGGAATCTATTTTATCAGATATTATGTTGGTGAGTAACACTATAGTATATATATAGTAACACTATATAGTAACACATAAGAGAAATATAATTTTTTAAGAGTATCGGTATTTTGAAACGGTTTGCCTGTGCGTAGTATAAATCCTAGTGTTCTAAAAGATTTTTCAGTAATACCATCGATGTGACGATTAAAAGTTAATTTTTCATCTAAGAGGATACCTAAATCACGGACTGTTTCGACAGATTTAATATTTGTATTATTTAATTTGTAATTAAAATCGATGGCACGGGTCTTTCTTTTGAATGTTATTTTTAGGCATTTTTCAGGGTTAAGCGATAGTTTATTATTTAAACAATGCTTATGCTCTAAAGATAGAAAAGCTCCATCTTAGAACAGGCTGTGCCATGTTGGATAGAGACTATCATAAACAGAGAACACTCCGTTTTCATTTTACATTGGTTTATATAGATAAAATTGGTTTATATAGATACCCTGTTTTTAAGTATGTTTATTATTTTCTTGCAATAAATTTATGAATAGAAAATTTTTAAAAATAAAACTTAAAACAAGCTACACAATTTCGCATTCTAGTTCAAGAGTAATTGACTATAAAAAAAGTACATTTATTCAAATTTAATTTGCCTCTTGTTCTTGGAAGAACTATAATAAGTAAAATGCAACATTTTGGAAAATGATTTGAAAAATATAAAATAATGAAACAAAGTATTTCAGTGAATTTATATTACATTTTCTTAACCCATTGTATTTTTTTTCGCATACACAACCCTCTAATCCAACGCTGATTTTTTTTGTTTATATCACATTTGGTTGAAATTGAATAACACGTTTTTTTAAATCAACATCCTGTAGATTTTAAATGCGTTAGTGTGAGTTTTCTGAACGCGTCAGCTTAAGTCAAACCACCAGTACAGGATACAAAATTATAAATTATACGAAAATTTATAACAACAATAATCTGCGTCCGGGCCAATAAAAAATACAGTTTTTCTGTTTGCGAAATATAACCAGAACCCTGGACAAGGGTTTGCAACTCGATGGCTGCTTTCAGGTTAAAGTCCTGAATAAGGGAAGTAAGCTGAGATAAGTCCGCCTCGCTGGGAGGCGGTGCGTTGTGAATGGACCTGAAATATTGATTTTAAAGGTTGTTCAAATGGAAATATTTCATTATCCCTGGACTGGCGCCTGAAACGTAAGACTAATTACAATAACAATAACATATTACAACAGAGATGAAGAACATTTTAAAGAAGGTAATATAGAAGTCAAGGCATCTACAGGGCTTATGACCTGTCATTGGCTGGTTTAAGTGGCCACTTTACACACTGTGTAACATTCACCATTCTGCCCATATTTGGACATCTATATTACTTCAATTCTTTCATCTGTTGATGTTTGTAAAGTTAAAGAGCTCCAGGGAGTGGAATCCAGTCCTTGTCTACAGGGGTTTGTACAGACTCAAAATATTGCTAATTACAATAGACTATCAAAATGCAATGCATCTGCCTTACTAATACAGTTCCCTTTACACCACTCGGTTAGGAAAGGGGAATGATGATGACGATGATTATAACGAACAATTACACTCTCTTTTATGCGGGTCTTCAACGGGGTCTTCAAAAATCAACAATAAAAATAGTTCTTACTTAAAATTTTGACATTGAAAAAACAACTGTCAATTCAAATTAGGTTTCTTTATTTGCTTTAAACTTCATTATACGTGATATTAAATCATTCGTCAGAAAAATTGTAATTAAAAAATACAAATTCAATGTATCTTAAAATTTCAACAATGAAACGATCCGATTATTCATACGTGTGCGTGATGTGTTCGCTTATAGTTTTGTCTTGGTCGTGCATTCTTGGATACGAAATATTCCAACTTGACTTTAGTCCAGAAAAAAAAGAAGTGTTTGTTTCCGAAAGCGATTGCAACAGCGATGATTTCAAAATTGAAGAATACGAAAACTACCCGGACATGACAGCACCACATGGCTCATCGGGATATTTTCTGAAGGTCACAAAATCTGGGTGCTTGGTGACTGGCTACCAAGAGTTTGCGACAGATTCCCAAATCGCCTTGGTGTATAGATCAATTTTTCCGGGTGTATTGCTGAAGATTATAATCGGCGATAACGTCTTTGAACCCAGTCTGAGCTATACCACCTGGGGCACTTTCATCCAAACGATTGAAAATATTTCTGCGAGAGTCCAGGTTTTTATTTTTGGTTTTTATTGGTTTCAACTTGTCTAGAACTTTTAATTGATTAGGTGCCTGATATTTCATCTCTACTACTTCACCTGACGTTAATTTCTACATGATTACTGGGTCAGTCTTTACATCTTTGAATCCAATTTTGATGCATGTGGATGTTACTGTTATAGTTTTTAGGGCGTTTTTTAATGTCTCTAGGGCTCTTTTTAACTGTAAGTAAAAACAACGCTAATATCTGAATACTAATTATTGAAAACGTAAATGAACACAATTGTTGTTTTTTTTTTTTTATGTGACATAGATAGAGCAGAGACACCTGGGGTTAAAATTTTGAACATCATGTGGTTTTTCTCTTGGGATATAATAATGAAAGACTAAAATTATATTTGCAAAGTTTTAGAATTTCAGGAAAGTGAAGATCCCATTGCGCCTTTATCTATTATTATACGGTATAATTGTATAACATAACACCTTCGTCCTTTGACAAACTCGAATTTCCGCTACTTTTTATATAGTGTAGTTGACTTTATGTAAAAGAGAGGTTCAAAAAACCTTTGTTCGTGTAAATAAATACACTTTCTAATTTATTTGCCTTTAGTGTTATGATTCAATTAAATAACCACATATTAGGAACTAAAAAAATTCTCATCACATTTTGAGAGGTTTGAGAATTCTGAATTTTTTAAGACATTGTTGATGAAAATACAGAAATATTTTGACACCGATCAACGAGACGTGTAAAATCTATTTTGTTGTATAATTGATTTTTAAAACGAACGAAGTTTCGAACCGGGTTGTGATCTAGTGGTAGTATTGTGGACTCACGAGCCAAAGGTCCGAGGTTCAAATATCACTCTACCGCAACTCAATTTCCATTTTTCCATCACAAAGTATTTACAACTTTTAGGCAATGCTAAAAAATTTTATATTTGAGTAAATAATATCTCAAGTACGTCTCTCTTTTTAAAGAAAAACACCGCCGTTAATATTTTTGTTTTTATCTACCTACAGATTAAAATCGTTACTGAATACCAAGAAGGGACACCTTTTCTTGTGATTGATCGTCTACAAATAATGCCACCATTTCAAACTAAGACTCGTCCACTTACAAAACTCTCTTCTTCTCCAACGACGAGTACGTCAACAACTGAATCAACATCCACATCAAGAGAACAAACATCCACGTCAACAGAACAAGCATCCACGTCAACAAAACGACCATCTACGTTAACAAAATCAACATCTACGATTAAAGAATCAACATCCATGTTAACAGAATCATCATTTACGTTAACGTCGCAAACATTACCAGGATTATTAACAGCTGCAGGATTATCAACAGAAGCAGCATTATCAACCTCGAAAATCATCATGAAATTGAAGATAAGAACATCAACTATTCAAAAGAATGTTTCGACCAGCAACACGACGATTGAAACCAGCTCTGAAGTTATTGAAAAAAAGAGAGAACTCGACCACATTCCTGAACCCGAAACTGTTCCAGAGCGTCAGGATCATTTGGATACTGGATTGGTATTTAAACTAAGAAATAATGAAAAGCACATTAACCTTCTTCCGACTGAAGATCCTGAGTTGGCTTTTATTGATTTTAAGAGTGGTACTAACGTAATCTTTTGGGAATATGTGGCTGTTGCGTCATTTATACTTGGAGCTATTTTTGTATTTTGTAACATATCTTTGACCAAATACTTGATACACCGAAACTGCGTTTAATTTATATTTGCGATATTTTTTTGTTAATTTTGTGATTTAACAATGATGTTATATTTGGGTACTTAAATCTTAAATAAATATTGAATATTTATGCAAAAATCTTGATTTTTAAAAATAATTGTGTCCTATATTTAGACATTTTTTTAGAGTTTTAATTCTTAGTTGCAATATCTCTTATAGTGTTAAAGTTTTTTTAATATTTTTTATTCCTGACAAAACAGTCTTATTTGTCTTTTTCAAGGTGTTCAAATGTATCGCTGAGAGATCAATCTCAAGTAATTTTAATGTTACAGATAAATAAAACTTTATCATATATTCAAAATTTATAGTGAAATGATGGGACTTTGCTCAAAGTTGAATAGATTTGGTTAATATAAGTGTTGCAAGTTTGTAAGTTAGTTTTTGTCAAAAGTCCCCTACTTACCACTGCCGCCATCTTTTATGCTTTGTTCTTTCACCCCTTCTGAAGGCACCTTGTTACCATCAATTGTGATTTGGAAATAATCCGGCGCACTTATTGAAATTCTTCTGGACTCATCCTTATCCGTGGTCGAAAGAACTACCTCAACCATTTTAAGCAGATCACAGTAATGCAACTTCAATGAAATAACACAGTTTACTCAATCAAGATATTAGTTATTGAACAACTATAAAGTTAATAACACTCAACAAAATGAAATACCCAATCCCTTGTCAAAAGGAAGATTAGGCTTACAAACAAATTTGATCGATTTCATAGAAGTTCTTTGACCAAAATCTTCTATATTTTTCAACGAGTTCCTGTGATGTTTAGAACTCATTCTAAGGATTCATTCAACTGAGATATTTTTGATTGTGTCGTCACTTTTATAATGATACATGGCTGTTTTTCAATCAGAGGTTTCTCAACTGTACTTCTAAACTGATATTTAGTTTCTTTGAATAATTAAGTTTTCTATATTTTTTTCTATAATCTCATCTTTACCTTATTATAATAAAATAAATGAAAACAACTTTGTTTTTAACCACTATTTTTTTTTCTGCCGACCGGTTCCAAAGCTATACAAGCATCTTTATCAAGGTTTACTTAGCTAATGAATTCTATCCTACTTTATTTTATCAATTTTTACTAAATATTATGCTCGTATGGATCTAATAAATCAAGTAGTTTTGTCGGTCGGTAGAAAAAATAAAAAATAAATGGTTAGAAACAAAGTTGATTTTATTTATTTTATTATAATAAATAACAACAAACTAAGCGCTTTAAATTTAATGTTATATGCCTTATTAATTTAATTAATTATTTATATCTATCGATTGACCAAAACCTACCCCTTGATTTATAATGGTCTGCATGAAAATCAGCCCTAATGCCATTTATGCTGATTGTAAAATTTTATAAGTTGAGTTTCATAAGTGTATTTACTGTAATGTATCAATAATAAATAATTGCATGTGCTGAAGTTTTTCAAGTTTTAAAATACTGTATGTAACGTCGTGTTATATTAAGCAAATCACGAACTATTTCAAATACGTTGCTTTGTATCCAGTGCCCTATGATCATCAAGTGCAGATAAGAATGAGCTGATGATAATAATTTTATCGTAATTTGCTAGCCATTCTTTTCAAATTATTGGGGCAGCGGAATAATTGGTATTTATTTATTGGTTTGTGTATCTGGGAAGTATGTTTACAAGGGACGGAAAGACCGAGAAAGATATTGAAAGGAGGGTGAGTGCCGGGAACAGGGTGAACGGTGCTCTGAAATCTACTTTGTCAAACAAATGTTTATCGCAGGAGGCTAAACTAGTAGCGCACAGTGGAATTCTAGTGCCAACGCTAATGTATGGGAGCAAAGTATGGAATTGGAAAAATGGTGATGAAAGTAGGTTAAATGCTGTCGAAATGCGATCCCTCAAGCAAATGTGTGGTACAACGATGTATGATAGGTGCACAAATATCGAGATCCGTGAACTGTGTAAGGCTGAGACATGCATTATTTTTGCATACATGCGTTGATGGATGCAGAAAATGAGAAAGACCGAGAAAGACATGGCACCATCAAGTCCATCAAATACTTGAAGATGGACATGTCGAGAGTGGGAATAATCGGCGTGTGTGCATGAGAAGATGTATGGATGTAGAGGAAGCGATCACTGTATGCAAAGATCTAGTGATATGGCGTTCTACCTCTCAGCTTACCTGTTTTTTGTTTTTTTTTTATTTTTATATGAGTTTATGAAATGTAAGCCGTTAAAGCAATATAATAATTATGATACCTAGTGCTTACCATTTTTAAAATGGATACCTACATATTTTTTTGATGGAAATATTTGATTAACTTTGATTTTCATATAAACCTTAAAACTTCTAGAGCTGGAGCAGACGCTTCATAAAAATATGTTTAATGTATGTTGTTGACATAATGACGTCATTTGTTAAAAGACTATCAAAGTGGTTTATCTTTAAAATCGTGTACATAGATACTACCTACAAAGGAAGAAAAAATTAAAGTAGACTTTTATTATTTCTAATTTATTAACATAAATTTAATATGGTCTACATTTGGCATATTTTATAATATAGTGCAGTTTTGTACTTAAATTAACTAGTTATTTAAAAAAAAAAAAAATTTTCTTTTTTTTTTCTAATAATTCAATTTTTAAATTAAACTCAAAGTTACTCTAATGAGGCCTGTGATGTCACACTAGTCTACATACGATACAAGGCTTTATATCTTATTTTTTTTAAATGATGAAGTCGTATTTTTTGTAATCTTTAAGTGGCCATTTTCACACCGGATTTAGAAAGTAATATTCGAATACCCATACTGGATTTGAACACAAAAATATTTATTATTCACGCGAATAATGAATGTGGCATACATAAATAAAGATGTAAAAGAGAGATCACGAAGATAGAACACACAAAGCCCATTTTGGACATACATTACTCGTATAATGAAACAATCATATGTAGTAACATAAAACTAGAGACGAATCAATAAATTAAAAAACATCGAAAAATTTCATAACTATAATGGACAAACATTATGGGATCCAGGTTGATTATAGATGTAAGGAATGTATTCAATATTAAGCAGCTAAAGTTATTTTTTTAATCTCCTGACAGTCACAATTATTATTACAATTCACCAACACCTAGAATATGCCGGCTAGGTAACGAGTATGGTGAAGTTGATATATTTCGTATGCCTTAATATAATTAAAGGTTAAGTATTCAAAAGGTTGTAAATTAATCTACATAAAGAAATTAATATTGTTATCTCTATAGTAATGTATATACTTGTTCAATTTTTATTTATTTTTATCAGTGAAAGTACAAAAGAGAGAAGGAAAGAAAACATAATGGAAGTTGTTTAAAATTTTTATTAAAGTTAACAAAGTTATTTAAAAGTTTTTAGTTAGTATTTACAAATCAATTGAAATAATATTAAAAATGAAGAAAATTTTTTGTAAAAGTAATTAAAAGGTAAAAATTTAAATGAATAGTGAAAAACATGCTCAGATAAAAAAAAATATAAAAAACATTTTCAAAAAGGAAAAACATAAATATAGACCTACATATTTTTGGTACAGGATTCAAAGAAGCGATGAGAAGAATCTTTAAATTAAATAATATAACACAATAAATTTAAGTAAATTGAAAAAAACATCTTCAAAATTAATGACACATTATAGTAAGAGCAACAATATATAGATTTTATATACAACTACAATATAAATAATTGAAAGTAGTTTTAAAGTATAAAAACATAAATGCAGCGGAAAAAAAAAAGAATTACGGGTATGGCAAGTCATCTTTAAAATTTGAAAAAGCAATATAAGGAGAATGTGTATGTATGCGTGTATGTTTTTATATGAACATTTATTATATATTTTTCGATATACCCATATACCTACGTTGGTACATTTCATTATTTTTACTTATTATTGAATATTTTACTTCTTTTCTTATGTTATTTTTAATTTTAACTAAATGTACATACTTATGTTTTACTGCTGCACTTGAATTTATTTCTTATGAATGTAAAAGCCCGTAGGGCGTATAAATTTTTAAATAAATAAATAAATTATTGTTTTTTTTTCAAAGTTATTTAAGGTCGGCCTCGTGGTGTGGTCAGCTCGTTTGCAACCCTTTGCCTACCGTGCAAGAGGTCTCAGATTTGATTCCTGACATGGTTGATTTAAAATATTTGTTTGAAAGGGTGTTTTTAGTCCCTGGACTATTACCTGAAGCGTGAGACTGAGCAACTTACCTTCATATAACAAAAATTATCAAGATACGCTGCGGTAAGTGTGCCAATGCAGTGCCCTAAGCACCATTAGATGCGGAAAGGGCATGATGAGTTATTTAAATTACAACCAAAATATTTCAGGCCCTGATATAAATTCTTCTACGTGATTCAAAATATCTCCGTTCACACTAATCTCATATTTAGTTATATTTTCATTCCTATCAAAAACCATCACTTTCGATTTATCAACATTCATAAGCAAATCGTTTTTCTTGCATACATCGTAGACTTTTGTTACCAAGAATTGCAGATCTTCTTTTTTTCATCATTCGCATATCATCATTCGCATACAGAAGACAGTTAACAATTTTACCACCCATTTTTGCTCCAATTCTTAAATCTTTCAGTTCTTTCATACAGTTATCGATGTATTTGTTGAACGACCATGGTGACATTACACATCCCTGTTTGACTCTTTTAAGAATGTTAAACCATGATGTGAATCACCTTCACACATACTGTGCTGTCCTTGTACAGTAACGCAATAGCCATTGTCAGGTTACCATTCACTCCATACTCCGATAAAACCTTCCACAATTTCTCTCTGTCAACTCTAACACGGCATTTGCAGATCGACAAATGCGCAGAAAAGTTTCTGGCGATTAGCTAGAAACTTTTCCATCATATTTCGCAGAGCAAATATTTAATCCATTCATCCTCTTCCAAACTTAACTTTAAAAAATATATTATTAAAAAAGATGTCCCTATAAAAACGTGACATGTTTGGCTTTGATAATTGTGACGTCAAGATTCGTGATGATGTTCTAATTAAATTTAAACGGTCACAAACAAAGCTCAAAATTTACCAGAACGGTTACGTATTACTAGCGTTGTCAATTCAACTGACCGTTTTCGAGGTAATTTTAAAAAAATATATATTATACTAATAAGTACAAAAAAAAATTTTTCGTTTGACAGTAAATCATGGACTCTTTTTAATTTAAGATTGTTAAAAAAAATACTGATATTTCTGTATTATTTATTAAAAAATTTAAGGTGCCAGTCCAGAAACAATGAAATATTTCAGTGCAAAAACTAATTTTTAAATTAGTATTTGGTGTCAACAATGTTGATTGGCGAACCCGGAACCACTTGCATGGCTGGCAAATGGGCTAACTATTAGACCACGAGGCGGATAAATCGTGGTCTAATGGTCTGTTTTAAATCAACTTTTTGCTTAGATGAATATGTGCTGTTTAAGATAAAATTATTATTTTCATAATGTATTCTCGATTTAGTATACCCACGCACAAGCCATGCCGATGTGGGATTTTCTGTTTTGAATTGAATATTTTGTAAACTAAATGCAGCATATAACGATTACCTTTTACATGAAGGTCAGGTCTCATGGTGTAATAGTCAGCGCGTTTGCCTTCCACGCATGAGGTCTCGGGTTCCCGGTTCCCGATTCCCGGCATGGTTGAAATAAAATATTCATTTAACAGGGTGTTTTTACAAAAATGTCGAAAATTTCCAAAATGGTCAAGACGCGCTGCAATTGGTGTATCAACGCAGTTCCTTATGCACCGTTGGTATTATCCTTGGCTTTACCCGATCGAGTTTCTTCAGGGTTTATTTGGCTACAACAGTTAAGAGACTAGAAGGAATGTGTATTTGACTACACATTTTTATCGATTGTTGCGCGCTATGATCGATAATCCTGAGATTATGGTGAGCATTGATTTGTTTGTTCCTGATAATTACCTACGACAGCGTCAGCATAGATTGTTTCATATTCCGATATACAAGACCAACCTGCCGATGGGTATGGCTGTTGGAAGGGCTACCGCCATGCTGAACAACATTGCTCTGGATGTTGATCTGTCCATGTACCCGAAGGGGTTTTCCGAAGCAGGATTCTCCTACAACTTTGACAAAAGTCTCTTTCATTTATTTTTTCTTTTTATAATGTGTAGTTCCTCAATATTTGTTTGTAATGTTTGAGTTCTTTTAAGGATAAATTAATTTAATTTAATTTAATTATGAGCGGAAAGGGAATGATGATGATAAAGGTTATCATACTTACACTTCCGGTGCCAGGCCAGGAACATGAAATATTGCAGTGTAGACCCACCTTTTTAATCAACATTTCATATCGACCTTCCCAGGAATCGAACCCATTACCTGGGAAGCATGATGGACGAACGCACCAACTAATACACTCAATTTCCTTATTCAGGATTTTTACCTGGGAGTAGCCATCCTGTATCAAAAACTATTCTATGACAATTTTTTTTATTCGTGCCTTAATTAAATATTCCTTATGCTTACTTAAAGATGATGCAATGTATCATCTCTTATTACTAGAATCATCACAGTAAACATAATATTTAACATTATACGTAAATGTTAGAAATTGACTTATACATTATACAATAAATCTTATGAAATCAGCACCTGTTTACCTTTTTAAATAAACAGTGATAAGAAAAGTGTTTGTTTAATAAAATTATAATTTGTTCTTAGTAATTTTCCCCTGTTTCTCATAACAAAATAAACGTATGGTACTATTATTTATAGAAAACCAGAAATAAACTGATTTAAGCTGTGAGCAACTCGATAAACTTACGACCTTAGAATACATGTATTCGTTATTTTTTTGGTCTTAGGATATATGAACACATTTCTGATTATCGTAGACAACTGAAATGGCTCAAAATCAAAGAACGAGGAGACTATCACACCCTGTCACTTCTCTTCACTATACTTCATAGTCCTAACGCACCTATATACCTCCGTGAATTTTTTTAGCGGTCAGTTTATGGTTTACCTCTTTGTTCTTATTCTCAAAGCACTCTCTTAATACCCATCCACAATTCCTCTATCTTCTCTAACTCATATAGTCTCTATGCGGCTCGATTGTGAAATCATCTCCCATCCACTGTCAAAGAGGTTTCTACAATAAATGTCAATGTTTTCTTTTCCAGGTAAACTTTTTATTTACTTTTGAATTTATTCTTAATTAAATTAAACAATTTTTACCACTTAAATTTAACAAATTTAGACACTTAAATTTAACAATTTTACCACTTACCCAGATTAAAAAAAAAAAAAAGAACGTGGAAATGTGGATCTGCACCACAGATTTAATAATTTATTCTAGATTTAGTATACTCACGCACAGGCCATGCCCATGTGGGTTATTTGACTTTTTTATAAAGAAAATGATATATTATGTAATAAAAAATGTTACGAATGTAAACAAAAAAAATGTAAATCAATAAATAAATATCTTTGTTTAAATCACGTCTGAAGAAACATATCCTCCATCTTAAATCTATCCTCCTTTCCTCTTTCGTATTTCCTCTTTATTCCTTTTTCCCATTGAGTAATACTTTTGATTTAGGGTAATTTATATCCAAAAACAGTTATAATCTATATACTTTTGAGATATAAATAAAATATAACAACGATCAATAAAATCAGTGCGACAAATACAAAAAACTGTATGTATATATTTAGATATATATTATTTATACCTTTAGCTTTTTAATTTATTTTCTATTGTATGCGAATTTGTAATTTAAATGTTATAAATAAAGCCTTCATTTTATAGGTTTGTTAGAAGAAATTGCCATTTGGTAATAGCCCGCTAATGTACAATTTACGTTATGTCCAAAAAGTTAAATTAAAAAATTTAAATTTTAGGTATTTTGTTTTTCATTATCATCATCCCCCTTCCGCACCCAGTGGTGTATAGGGCACGGTTATGGTGATAATAACTTCGTATTTACTTTGCATTTGTTAACTTTATCAAGGCATTTAAGATTAATTTATTTGTCAATAATTTGCTTCCTTCGGAAGTCAACAATACATTTTCTTTACCTCACGCGATCACGAGAAGTCAACGACAAACATTAATTTTCTTTATCTTTCTTGTGACAATCCTACAATAAATATTTGTTAAGTAATGTGGAAGGTTCATGCAGTACAAAAGAAAAAATATGTGTACTGTTACCAACTACAATATTTGAACGCGAATCAAACCGTCGCGCATATATATATTATAGAACAAATATAAACTATACTTTACTTTTTGTATAGTTTTCGTATTGTTTGGCGAAGACACTTGTTACATATTTACTTGATTTTATAAACATCTATTCACTATAAATACCAGTAGATCCTAAATTAATGTAGCATTCACTTTAGAGATATTGCTTCAATAAGTCTTGGCCAACAACAACAACAACAACAATTAACTATTACACCGTTTCCCCGTTAGGGTAGGCAGAGAGGGTAGAATATATATACAAATCGCTCTATATATACAGATCTCGCTTTTTTTTTTTTTTTTATTTAATTTTTTATTGATAAACCCTTACTGGTTACATACATTAAACAAAATATTTTTACTTTTAAAATTCACATTCTACTGTTAATAATAATATTTTTAACAATATTTTGTAAAGGTTATCTGAGTCTTTTGTTTTGTTTTCTCTGGTAGTTTATTGTATAATTTCAGTCCATGGTTTATTAGTCTCGATTATCCTTTTCTCGTTTTAAAAGGTTGTTTATGATATTTTTCTGATATTCTCGTATTGTGTTCATGTTTACTACAGTTGTTTTCAAGTTTTAATTCTTCGTCTACAATTACATCAGTGGCTAATTTATGAATACATTTTATGGATTCTAGTTTACAGAGTTCAGTTACATTTAATTGTTTAGTTTGTTTAAAAAGTTTTTTAGTTGCTGTTAGATAGGGTAGGTCATATCCTAACTTTAATATTTTATTTTGCTGTCTTTGTAGTCTATTTATGTCATTTTGATTTCCTGTTCCCCATAGTAGTTGCATATAACATATTTTAGTTTTTACATAGGCTTCATACATTTTTTTTTCCTTTTTCGGAACAAAGTTTTTGATTTAACAAAAAAAGACTATAATTTCGCCACATTGCTAATTAAATTGTTGATATGAATTGTCCATGTCAATTGTCTGTCTACATTCATACATCTTCTCATGCACGCGCGCCAATTTTTCCGACTTTTGGTATGTCCGTCTTCAAGTATTTGTTGGATTTAGTCATGACATGTGTTTCTCGGTCTTCCTCTATTTCTGTATCAATCCAAACCAGCGCAGAGCTCTTTTCTTGATTTTGACAATAATGATTATATCAGCCTTACATAATGTACGGACTTTAACATTTATGCATATATAGTACATAATTAAACCACACATTCGCCTGAGAGATCGTATTTCGACAGCATTCAGCCTACTTTCATCCCTATTTTTCAAAGACCTTACTTTTGCTCCCATCAGAATCCGGACCAGGACTCTATTGTAACCGCTAATTTTGCCTTTGCGACAAACATTTATTTGGTAGGTTGAGTTAATTGCACCGTTCACTCTGTTTCCGACACTGACCCTACTTTCAAAATTTTTCTGTCATTCTATCCTTAGTAAACATACTTCCCAGATACATAAATACCTCTTTCTGTTTTAGTATATTTGTTCACAGTGATCTTACATTTAGCCATACTTTCATTTCTTTCAAAAACCACCAAATTCGATGTATCGACATTAATCAGCAAATTACTTCCCTTGCATACATCGTAGACTTTTGTTACCAAGAATTGCAGTTTCTCCTTGCCATTACCAAGAAACACGACATCATCAGCATACAAAAGGCAATCGGCCATTCTTGACCAAAGAATATATAATTATTTATTTCACTGAAATTGAACCCAAGATCTCACTCATTCTTAGGCTCACACATTAATCCGGAGAAATAAGGGAAAACTGGAGAATAATTTATACAGTTTTGAAATTTAGGGAAAATACTGTAATGAGATGTAGTAGTAAAAAAGATGTTGCCCTTCTCCGCCCCCTCTAAAAACCATTTTTAATTTGACACTAAAATATATATATTTGTTTTAATAAATACAAAACATTTGCGTTCCTATAATTTACTCAAATATTCTAATCTACCCCCCCTAGTGCTCTAGCGAATCCAGGAAGAAAATAGCAGAATACCTTTCCATAAAAAAAGTCAGACCACGTTTCCTCTTAAAACATAAACAATTTGTTGTGTAAGTATGTGTAACTATCGACGGAGATGGATATTTTTTAAGAATATAATATCGTAGTAAAGACATTTAAAGGATTTATGACACATCATTGGTCGGTTTAAGTGAATACTTATTTACGTGCTTATGTTTTTATGCATTTTTATGTATATGTAGGGCCATTTCAAAAGTTTTAAATAACTCGCAATTATAAAAATGGTAATCAAGTTAGGATAGAGTGGGGTGCGAACCTCTTCGAGTCTGCGACTCTTACCACGGGACCACAATTCGATTATCTAGGAAAACTTGTATTACGAATGTGCTTGTAAAATTCCACACAAAAAAATGCATGTATTAAGTGATGGCTACTCTCATGTTAATATTTCTGAATAAAGGACATATATTCAGACTTCAGCACTAAGAATGAATGCGTTTAACTATCTATGAGATAGTAATTATTGTTTAATTTTTCGTCCTAGCATTAATTTCCTTCATTTTATTTCAATGAGAAACTTCAGCACTACGGGAAATTTATAGCATTTAATGTTTTCCTGCACGTGGTCAAAATTGGAGCATTAAATTATACGGCAAAGTTTCCTAAAAAAGGTACGAAAAAAAAACATTTCTATAAAAACGAACTACGGATGACGTCACTGGTTCATATGAATCAACCCATGATATTAGAGTTGTGGGAGACTTCCGGTTTGCTTGGCGTGTATAGATCAATGGAAAGAACTGTTCGAGAATTACTGGGAAAGAACCTTTGATGTCACACGTGGAGTTATTTCAGAAAATCAAAATTTGAAAAAATCATAGCGCTGATAATACGATATGGACCGCTACTCAAGTATTTCCTTTAGTTGGGTTTACTTTTGACGTGACAAGACTTAAATTTTTGATTTATCTGATAATGCCACGTCTTTCTTAGTCGTCCACGTCCCACGTTACCGTTCATTCTAGCCATATATGTATGTTTTACCATTCAGCGGTCGAAGAATAACTAAATACGCGTTGGGCATCACTGAACGTTTAGTCATCAGTTTGGTGTCATCATTTTTGAGGGCTCAGGGCGCGTCTATGTGTATTGATAGGTCGATGCCTCGACGAAATGAAAATGAACCATTTGAGAGTTGTTGCATTTTATAAAATGAACAGAAAAAGAAACCATCGTTTAAAAAATATTTGACTAAGCAATTTTATTTAAATAAAACATCAAATTATCTCTAGTTTTATATTAATCGGGTAAAACAACAGTATTATAGTATAATATTATGTACAATATTATTTATTAGAGTTATTTATACATATTAAAATTAAAACGATTAATATTCACATTTTTAAAAAATCATTCGAGGTGTGTTCATTTCTTCCTCACCTTTTATTTCGATTTTCATGTTTTGGTAAACCTAAGCATAAAAGCCCACTAGCTGAAATTGGAAAAAATAATGTAATTAAATTAATTTTATTTTGTTGCACAAAAATATAAAACCAACACGACATGCATTTTAATAAGCAACCCTTACATGCACTAATTAGGTTATGAAACTATGCTATTGTTGTGGGAGAAATAGTTTTAAAAAGAGGGAGAGGATGAAGGGAGGGGCGTGAGTTTAAAAGGTATAGGGTGACCATTACAATGGAACATCGTATAATGGTCTGTATTGAAAGGTTGTTTGATTTTGCGACAAGTGGGGCTCCTCAAGGATCTCACTTAGGACCGATTTTGTTTAGTATTTTTGTAAATGATGTAATAAAAAAATTCGTAGATGTTAATATTCTACTGTTTGCTGATGACTTAAAAATATATAAGATTATAAAAAAAATAAACTGATTGTTATACTCTTCAAGAGAATATAAATAGATTGTACAATTGGTGTAGTTTAAATAAACTTCAGTTAAATATAGGTAAATGTCAAAATATAACCTTTTGTAGTTGCAAAAACCCGATTAAATTTACTTATTTGTTAAATAGTATAGATTTGATCAGTGTCTCAAATAAAAGATCTAGGTATTTTGCTTGATGAGAAACTACAGTTTACTTTTCATATTAATCAGATCGCTAATGACAGAAAGAAGATGCTTGGATTTGTTTTGAGAGTAGCGTCAAATTTCAAAAATCTTATTCTAGCATCTTTTTTTTTTCATAATAACTTAGCTAAATACTAGTCACTTTATGTTTATGTTAAATTATTCTCTATTTTAATTTGCTATATTTATATTAACAACATAAGGTTTTCTCACTTCAATTTATTATCTTTTATTTGTCATCTTACATTTGTATGTTTCTTTTTTAATTTTTTGCAGTTTAAAAAAAAAAATACTAATTCGTTTAGTTTTAATTATTTAGTTGAATTATATAGTTATATTTCATATTAAATATTACATAATGAATTGTTCACTTCTGTGATTATTTCTGTAAAACTTTTTATTGTAAAAGGTTCTTTGAACCGTTGATATATAAATAGAGAATAAAATTACTGATCAAAAGAACATTATTTTTTTAAAGCCTTACTTTACTATTTGTATGCAAGATTTTAACTACTGTATCTTTATTTATGTCATGATTAAAAATATATTAGGTTATTTGCGAATCCGGAGAAATTATCAATGTGAAGACACGTCATATGTTGTTTAACACGAATATCAAAATCTCTTGATGTTCTTTCAACGTCAGCTAAAGGATAATAATTTCATTTTAATTGGTAAACACCCGAATTATTTAATAAACTATTTTTATCTTTATAATTAAGCAATAATCTACCAATTTTTCATTTGTATTAAAAGCAGGCTTGACATTATTTGGTAAAATTTTTGATACATTTATTCACGTAAAGAATTCTTCTTCATTTACTATTATAATTATAATAACTGTTAACAAAATATAAAAATTGTTTGACTGTTTTGTTCTTTAGTTTTCTATTTAAATTTGCATGTTAGTTTAATTGGTGTCCTGGCAAAGAGACGAGTACGTCTCAAAACCGGTAGACATAAAAAAAATCAGCAAAATGTTTGACCGCAAAGTTAACGCTTTAAATATTAAAAATGTAATATTATTTAGATGCTTTTTATGTAAACTATTAAAATAACGGTTTACAAAAAAAATACGTGAAAATATTAAAAAAACGAACCAGACTCTGTGAGCAAACCGTTTTTCAACTTCAAATAAATATATTATATTATAAATATGGATTTTTTTTTATGTACCAACTTACTAAGTTATGTATTTTTTTAGTAATACGTAGATTGTCTGTTATTACTAATTAATAGTTTATTGATTTGTTTTTTTTTTTTTTTTTTCTTGAACAAAACGAAATATTTTTATGCTCAATAAATTCGAGTCTTCCTTACTACGGAAACCTGTTATAAAGAAAACTGTACAGTGTTACGAATTTTGTTTGCATATTTCACATGTCTTTAAAATATTTTATTTATTTCTTCTACCCTAATTTTCTTCAATTTAGATTTTAGTTTATTGGATTATTATTAATAATGCTCCTAATGTGTGAATTGGAATATTAACTAACAAATAAATTTTCGTATATCGTGGGGTTACTGCCAAAAGTTGGTAGGTCCATAACACATGTTATGGAGTTATTGCAATTTGAAAGTTTGACATTCTGACAGAAAATTTTTTTTAGTTATATTACAATTTTTTGGCAGTAAAGATACTAATTTCTCCCTGTTTGATAATATAAAAAACTAGACTTACGATCTTTTCTTTAAAAAAAATCTATAAAACTGCTTTACTAAGATCGAAGGAGCTAGAAACTTTTTCCAGGCATAGATATTCACGTAAAGAAACATGATTCATCGCTAACTCCATATACCTAAAATGTAGACTTACCAGCTTTTGACAGTTACTCCTCGATATGTTAATTATTTGCTCTGAATTTCATAATTTTTGAATTATTAAAACGCTTTGAATGTTTCAATTATTTATATGTTGACTTTTTAATAATGCTCCGAATGTGATAATTATTTATATTTGAACTTATTAATCTTTTATGTCATAATTCTTTATAAGTTAACTTATAATTAATGCTCCGAATATTTTAATTATTTATATTTTTTCTCGTTAATAATGCTTTGAATTATAAATTAATTTTATGCGGACTTTTAAATAATGCTCCAAATATTTTTATTTTTTTTGTAGATTAGCTTATTCATACTGAATCTTATGTGTATATTGGCTAATAATGTTCTAAATGTCAGTTGTTACGATGATCGAAATGCTCAGAAACTGTTCTGTTTGCTAAAAATTCAAAGTAGTTAAAATATTCACATGAATAATTTATGTTTGTCATTCTGATGCTTCAAATATAGTAGATTTATTGACATGAGGCTCCGAAAAATTAAAAATAATGTTTTGGTAACTAATTATGGCTATGATAAAGTCGGCTTTATGGTGTAATGGCCAGCGCATTCACTTACCATGCAAAAGGTGCATGGTTGAAATAAAATATTTATTTAAAAGAGTGTTTTTATATTTCACAGTCCCTGGACTAGTACCTGAAGCATAAGACTGATCATCTTACCTTCATGTGACAAAAATGATCAAGATTCGCCACAATTGGTATGCCAATGCGTACTCTATGCACCACCAGGTGCGGAAAGGGAATGATGGATGGATGAACTAATGATGCTCAAATGTGTGATTTGTAAGCTGACAATATTTTATATTACATTTACATAAATTAGTATGCCGACATATAAATAATGGTCCGAAAAAGTGGATTATTGTACTTACTTATTAATAATGCACCAAATGTGTAGATTGGTATAATACAGTTGAGATCTATCGTCAAACCGAAGATGACATTTCCTACGATGGCGCCAATCCTTCCGCAAGTTACAGTTAGTGACATAGCTGTTGCCCTGAAACATGTATAAATTCATATGTAATAGGGAAATACACATTCGAAGAAGGACAGCCGCAGAAGCAGAGAGGTACAAACAAACCTCCGATCCTAGTCATCCCCTACACCACCATCAACCAACGGCCTCGCGTCTGAGATCTAGAAACAGTTTTATCCTAGCCACCCTGTTGAATCCTCACAACAGCGGAGAGAAGAACTATGACAACAGGATCTTGGAGCGAGACCGTGGATGGATCCAAATTAGGGTATCCAAGGAGGTGAACACCTACCATACTCTCTATGGATCGCCCTCAATAGACTACGGGTGGGTGTTACACGATATTTAAAAAAACTTCAAAGGTGGGGTACCTCTCTGGTGATGATATATTGTGTGACCCACCCAGGACGAGAGCTACCTATTGACATGCCCGCTCATGGAGGAAGGCTGCACTCCTGGGGACCTAATTGTGGCAAACGACAAGGCGATATCTGTCGCCGCATATTGGAGTGGTAGGATATAATCCAACCGGACACGCTAAGTAAGTACAGTTTGTTTACAATTTTGAAGTAATATTTATTGTTATTACATGTTTGCTCCCTAGTTGAAGCATATGGTGTTCACAAAGATCCTCCAAGAATCTCTGTCGGCTGCCAGCATCTGTGCATTCTCCCAAGTCAGGTTCGCGTCTCGTAGTTCTGACACGAACTGCCGACGAACAGTCAGCAGTGGACGTCCAGGACGTCGAGAACCTGAATTCTTCTGAGACGCCTATTTTCAAAACTCAGAATTTTGCTGCTTTGTGCCTTATTGAGGTGCCACGATTCGCATCCGTAAAAGAGAACAGGTGTTATATAGGCAGCATTGGTTTTCGCTGAGTAAATATCCGACCTCCAGACAGCCTTCATTCTGTTGAATGTGGCGCCTGCTATTCCTAGCTGCACTCCCAGTTCTTTTTGAAGTGATAAGGGTCTATGAAATAATGTGCATGTTTCAACCCCGTAGAGCAGCATTGACCACGAATAGCACTTGACCATCCTTTTTCTCAGTTTTGAATTAAGACTATCACTGCAAAATCATGATTTCACCCATTAAATGCTGATCGTACCATCTCTTTTCTGCATCTAATTTTCCTATCTGGGTGTGTATCAGAAGTGATTTGACTGCCGAGGTATTTAAAGTTAGTCACTCTCTTGATTGTTTGACCATCCAGTTGCGATACAGCATTATTGTGAGGGTTTCGGCTAAACGTGAACTCCATGAACCGATTAGACGCTTTTGAAATGTGGCTTCACCGGAGAATGCTGAGAATTTCGTGAACAGATTTAGTGACCAATGTGGAGGTGCTGAGACGAGCCGGTGCCGAAAAAGAACCACTGTCCTTAATAAAACAGAGAAAGCTCGCCATATCTGGGCCATATCATGCGCGGAAGCAAATATGCGCTTCTACAGCTAATCATGATGAGAAAGATCGAGAAAAAGCGTAGAGTTGGAAGGTGACAAATGTCCTGGCTGAGAAACATCCGCGATTGGACTGG
Source organism: Micrasema longulum (assembly GCF_059751315.1). Lineage (NCBI taxonomy): Eukaryota > Metazoa > Arthropoda > Insecta > Trichoptera > Brachycentridae > Micrasema > Micrasema longulum. The sequence continues at coordinate 244,493 of NW_028278703.1, read as the reverse complement.
AGTATGCGGGGTTGAGGCACTGTTCGGACCGGAATGTCTACTCCAGAGTTATCACCAACGTCAGGTTGACCTGATATGGCATAAAAAGAAGAAGAAATACTGTCGAGTAAAAATATTTTTTTACTGCTTCTTAGTACCATGAAAAATATTTTTTCATTTATAATTTTTAAATCCTGCTAAACAGTCATTGCATTGACCACGCCCCTAATACGTCACGATTCATGTTAATTTTGAACTTTGTTTATATTTTCTGTTTTTTTCTGTTTTATTTTTTAATTTTGTTCTGAATTATAATGTTAACATAAAATTGTTTTTACAAATTAGATATTATATAGCTTTAATTTGTTTAAAACTAATAATGATTTTTTTAAATAAATTATTTTTCGATTCTAATTTTTGCTTAAAAATGTTCTTGATAATTTTAATTTGACATATTTCTTTTCTCTGTTATACAAATTTATCTCATTTTAAAATGCTATTGGTATTTGAATATGTTTTTTATTAATTAATGTAAAATTCAAAGTTTTTTAAAAATTATTAATGGTATTAAAAAAAGTATAACTTATATTTTGATTTGCAGTTTTGCGTTAAATTATTGTTGACTTATTTAAATTATCATATTTGTTTTTATTTATCACGAAAAATATTTTTATTTTTATGTTTACTAACAATTCATTTAAATAACGCTTTTATATTAGTACTAATATTATTTATCATTTTTATTTAGAATATCTAAAAAACAAGTTTTATATGATATTATATTTATTTTTACATTATATTGTACATTTTAGCTCAACACTGATTTTTACCTAAAGAACTGAAATATGTTTATCCCAAAGAAACTGAATTTTTGTAGCTAAATAAATATATATTTTAATGATGTCATAACAAATAATAAATTATCGATTAATACATGCATAGAAACTCGAATATATTCTACGAATCTCGTAGAAAGTTGTAAAAATGACATAAGAAAATTATAGAAATGCATAAACCGTAAATTCAAAAATTGTAATGTGTATTTTCAAATGAATTACAATAAAATAGTTTGTAAGCACGAGGGGTTGCATTTTTTGGTGTTGTATTTCGTTTCGTTTTTTTGTAGTTTTTGCCTTAATGTGTATTAACAACTTATATTAAAATCGTATCTGTTTATAAGAGATTTTAAATAATTTAAAAAAATATTTAAAAAAAACATATTTGCCTGACTTCTAACAAAATAGGCTCATTGATTATTCAATTTATTGTTGTTATCCCTTCATTATATCAAAAGTTTGTAGGTCTAAAAAATAAATAAAAAATATCTAAAAATGGTTAAATTATAGTTACCGTGAACCAAAATTATAACCTATAGAATTTTATCAATAAATATGGACAAAATATTATAAATGTGCCACTTGTCTAGAAATGATAGCCACAAAAAACATAAAAAAGTTATATTTAAAAAATACTTATTTGATGTAACTTTACTCACCAGACGCAAGAAAACATGACCAAAATAAACGTACATTGACTCGTTTTAAATTTTAAGCAAATAAATTCTTATTTGCATAACTACCAGAATTTTCTTGCCTTTTGTGGTAAAATTGTGTTAGATTTTTTTTATCTGCATGTGCGTAATTTCTAATACAAATACTGAACATAAAAATATCTATGCCATACTGAGAATCACAGATTATGCTGAAATAACTGTTTTTGGTTTGATTTTAAGAGTTATTTTTAAAACGAAGCCGTAAGCGATCCTTAAACAAGTCAAATTAGCTATTCGAAAATTCTATTGAAATACTACTTATGTATAGTACAATACTAAATTTATAGCCTTCATCTTGATCTACATTAAGTCAAGGCATTTTTTATTACGCTTAAAATAACAGAAAACAATGAAATATAGTCGAATTAATTCATTACAATGTTTTTTTATTCAAAAATTTAAATCAGATTACTAAATTGTATTGCAGAAAACCTTAAAATATGATTTCACAACTACAGTATTTTGATTTTAAGCTTTTTTAATTACAAAATCAATGTTATGTCAAAAATAAATTTAAATCATGTAGGGCCTGGTATAAAGTTACACCTCGGCATAGTGGTTGATGGTATACCCATCCTTATTATACCACTACAATATATCATTATGCTAGGTATAGTGGTAGCACCCACATTATAAAAATGGTATTTCCATCCGTATTCTACCAGGCGTAACTTTATACCAAATTTATGAGTAAGGCCCGTACAGTTTTAACTTTAATTTAAATTTTCGTTAAGTATCTATTTTTTTAAACAATTATTAGGATTCAAATTTTTGGTAGCATAAAGTTACGCCTAGGCATAGTGGTAGAATAAGAATGAGAATACCATATTTTTTAATAGAATGATATTCTTATCCGTATTCTACCATTATGCTTAAGCGTAACTGTATACCAAGTTTATGAGTATGGCCCGTACAGTTTTAACTCTGATTTAAATTTTCGTTGATTATCTAACCGTTTTAAATCATTATTGCATTACAAAACTTCTGTTTATAAAAAAACAATGTATAAAATAATATGATCTACAAATATTAACAAACATTTCAAATCCTTACCCTAGATTTGGAGGAAATATCTCGACTATAACACAGAACAGAACCGCTTCTGTACAACTGATTATGGCTTCAAATATACAGGACAATATGAGATTCTGTTGAGAACTGTTTACCCAATTTAAACCAACAGCTGCACATCCTGACGATATTAACATCACAACTGGAAATTACAAAAAAAAAACAATATAATAAAACAATGTAAGATATAATTAATTACTATCGTACATTCAAAACTCTTTATTGCTCCACGGTTTGCCCTCTTCTAGAATATCTCTCCGTGGTCTGGTCTCCATTCTATGTGAATTGCATAAATCACATTGAATCAGTCCAACATCGCTGGCTTCGAAAGGTAGCGTGGAGGCTTAGACTAATGAGAGGTAATTATTCTTATGCTGATATAGAGTCAATGGTAAATATTTCTAGTCTACAAAAACATAGAACTAATATCGACTCCATACATGTTCGGCATACTAAATGGTATAACCGATGTGCCATCATTACTGGGACAAGTAAAATTCCAAATTCCGACTCCTAGGTTGAGAAACAATGAAGTACTGTACATCAACCAGCATAGAACAAACAAACTATTGCCTTAATTCTCCAATGACCCGTTTTTGTTGTATTGTTAACTCGAGACAAGATCTGGACTTTTTTGGTTTAAGTTTACAACGATGTAAACGAGCACTAAATAAATATTCCAGATCTTGTCTCGATGTCGTTTATGTTTGTCAATGCTTCTTTTGTTTTAAAAAAATGTTTTGTACTATTCTTATATTGTAATATTATTAATAATACCATATGAATCGTATAAATGGACAATTTCTGTTAATAAATAAATAAATTGATTAATTAAAAAAAATTATGACAATGCGTTCAATTGATTCAAATATTTGGTTTACTTACCAAGTAAAACTTTTTTCCCCAACTTGTTTATTGTAAGACCTACTAATATGGAAGTAGGAAGACATGATAATCCTACTATAAGAGTATGGAGGAAAACTTCAGAATCCATTGGAGAGTTACATTTGTCTAGAGAATGCTATGAACAGATAAACAAAGAAATGTAAGATATATATATCAGATAGATATTAAATAGTTCATGCAAAGGTATTACAACTTAATTGAAAGTTTATACCTCTCCTTCTAAAGCTAGCGTGACTGCAGACGTGACCTGACACACTCCAGCTGATTGACCAGGATGCATTTTGGCGAAATCTCCAAAACGTTCAAAAAGATCGGGAAACCACATCATAAGGGTATAGTAACTGTAAAAAAAGAAATATACAGAGGGTTAGTGAATATAATAGATCAACACTTTCATAAACATTTAAGGTGCGATATAACCCTTTCATAATACTCAATATTTCTGTTTTATTGATTCGTAAAGAAATTTCATATATACATATTTTCTATCTACGTCCAGAACCTGGCGCCTTTTAAAGTAGCCAAACATAGTTGAGGCTCCCGGGAGGCATCTGTAATATAAGGCCAGTCAGCAATGCTGTTAACTTCTCATTGTTATACGGGACCTGAAATCCTCAAGAATTGTATATTTCTTGTTACGTTTTTTTGTATTTCCAGTAAAATGATTTAAAAATAAACAATTATTCATAGCTACTAATTGCCTTTATGAGACCAACTCAATTAATTTAAGCACGGTAAAACTCTGTGTATCTGAACTCCAGACATCTGGATTACCAAATATTGAGATCGTTATCGGAAAATAAAAAATAAAGATGTTTTTAATTTTAATTTTATTGTGCTATTAACTTTTCTGGACATGTTTAAATAAGCTTAAAATGTGATTCCAATTTGCTGTATCATTTCAAAAGCATTAGAATCTGGCTCTCATTAATCCTGATAATTGGAATTTTACTGTAGTTTAAAGAGACTAAAAAAACTTTCACTCTAACTTTGGTGTATATCCAAGTAATATCATAAAGTTTTTATCTTTTGATTACTTTAATTTAATGGCCTCACAAGGCGAAACTATTGTCCCATTTTTTGTTTTTTGTATGAAAAATAAAATAAGCAAAGTTAGTAGTGAAATTGGTGTTTGATTTTAATATTAAATTTCTTTTCTTTTACCTGAACATCAGACCAAAGTCCACAAAACATGCCAGTAGTATGTACTGCAAGTATGGGGGAGAAAACAGAGTTTTGCTGATCTCCAATAACTCTTTCAGTCTTTGGATGAGGCCAGTATTGGTGACATTTGTCGATACGTCAGAGGATGCAGAGTTGGTCTTCGGACAACCAGGAAAGGAAGGAGGAGCTGATGCTGAACGCCTGGTTGTTGGCGGACTGTCTTGATTATTGGCACTTCTGCTTAAAGATTTTACCTAGAAATAAACTTTTCTATGTAAATATTTAAATATAATGACTTAATAAAATATTTTTTAACTCTCAAAACTAGAGACAAACTCAAATTGGACATTGTGCAGTGATTCAAGCGACAATTTAATTAATTTTTGTCATCACTTTACATAATAATGAATACCTCACCACAAACATCAATATCGTGTTTTAAAATCAATTTCTTGCCATAAATATCTATCATTTGCGTAAAATAATAAATCATTTTTTCAATAAATCCATTCCATCAATTTATTGCTTATGCACTTAGCAATACACGCAACACACAATAATGTCATGAAACAATATGTATATGCAAAATAATACATTTCTTGCCTTAAGATCAACATCTTTCTTAAAATCAATTTCTCTGTCAAAAACCTATTATTTTTATTTTTATTTTCATTTATTATGACTTTTTAATTCGTGGTAATACTAGCCAGAAACAAGCAGTATTTACAAATGTTAAATGGGACCAAAACAATATTACAGACAAAGCAGAAAATATAGATAAACCTTAAAAAACTTTGAAATTCTAACAGATCTTAAAAATAACAATAATTGGAAATAAAACAAAAATCGCAATAATAATATGCATTATTAAGAAAAACACCCAAAACGTTGATAATACATAAAAATAAAAGTCTTGCCTATAAATGAATAGTTCAATTCATAATCCATCTTTCAAAAAGGCGTATCTCGAATCTCTTAATTGCTTGGAAAATTTTCGCCTTTACAAATAATATCTTACTGTATTTTGCTGGTTTTTTTTTTATTATTGTAAGACAGCATGATTCCCATTTATTCCGTGAATATAACTTAATTTTCATTAAAATATTCATAACTCAATTCCGACAAAAAACGAGATAGGCCTTTTTGGAAGATGGACGACGAATTGTGCCCATACCAAACAAACTAAAAAATAGTGTTTTATTCCTGAGCACAAGCATGGGGGGCAAACAGTCCTACCACTTCACTACATGGTGGACTTTTCTCTATGCGGTTATCTTTATTGAGATTTTTATTTTAGAGCTTATTATTGGGTGGATCGCCAAGTGTGTAAAATGTCGATGCCTGCGTTGTTTTAAACGTAAAATGGTATATACTTTTATACAAACGGGTACCATTGACAGTCGTCACTTTTATGAAATAAGCATTGTTTATTATTTTTTTTTAAATAAACCTTATTGAATAGAGTTTTGCCTAAAAGCTGTTGTTGAATTACTCTAAAATATCGAAATTGCGACCCTTCGTTGTGGGCACAATTCAATGAGCAAAAAAATATGCACCGTTTAAAAATCAATATTTTGTCTATCGTCTTACTAAAAAGCACTACTATGCATAAAAATCAATAACTTGCCACAAACCATGAGTTTCTTTTCTAAAAAAATAATTTCTTGCCAATAAAACAAACATATGCTTTTTACATCTGTTAAAGACATTTTAAATTTATCTCCTGCTTAACTTTTAACTCTTGATTTTAACTTTTAATTTTGACTTTTTATATTATCTTTCAATTTTAACTATTTAATTTTATTTATTTATTAATACTTTTAATTTTAACTTTTACTTTTAATTTTAACTTTTACTTTTAATTTTAATTTTAACATTTAATATCAACTCTTAATTTTTATATATTCATGTGTACATCTACTACCTGCATCTAATTAATTATTGTTGGTAATGAATTTTTGCTAAGAAATATAAATGTTCATGAAAGCAGAGAGAGAAGAGAGGAAAGTAGAATTGGAGCTATACAATGTCTTCTTCATTTTATTTACTTTTTATTTAATATTTATATTTTATATTTTTTAGAATTTAATTATTTTTTCCCCTCTCCTCCTGCATTCATAATAAATTAATGTGAAAGCTGTAATTGGTCTTACTTTTTTTAATTGTTCTTTTGTACCTTGTATTTATATAAAGACTGTATGATTTCCTCAATAAATAAATAAAACCAAAAAAAGGCAAATAATAATAATAAATATTTTGACGTAAAGCTAACTTTAGCAAAAAAATCTATTTTTCGCCTGAAACTCTTGCCATAAATCAATATCTTGCCTTAAAATGACTCCTCGTCTTGTTGGCCGTGTGGATGTTCTTGATGACGTCGAGCGCGGAGTCCTTGCGGCCCGCCGTGAGCAGAAAGCGCGGCGCCTCCGGGAGCCGCGTGAGCGCGGCGGCGGCCAGCAGCGGCGGCGCGGCGCACAGGGCCACGAAGGCCCGCCAGGCGTCGGCCGGCCGCCCGCCCCACCAGTCCGGCGATGGTATCACAGCCCATGCTAGACCTGAAACCATTTTATGTGTTTTTTTACTTTGTCATGTTGGATACCTCTGTAAATCAACAATATTGTGAATATTGCCCAATTGCCTAGTGCTTGTTAAGTTAATAAGATTGAAATTTATTACAACAGAAAGGGAAAACATTTTTGAGAAATAAATATGGAAGTCTAGGCATTAACAATTAAGAAATTGTGAATGTTTCAATTTCAGTTTCTTTTTATTTGTTGACCGACTGCATTTTTCGGGTGTGCAATTAATTTCAATTTATAGTCCTTAAAATGTAAGATGATTAGAATGATAGTTGTCAGAAAAACTGACGACATAACTTTGTAGCAACGTCTAAGGAGTGATTTATATTGCCACAAAAAAAATCATTCGTATTTGGTAAGTTAATTTTTTTTTTTTATACAATTCTTGACATATAATTCAACATAAATATATAAAATCAGCTTTAAAACTTAAAAAAACTAAAATAAACCTAATTATTAACGACGTTCTTACAAGGTTACGTCATTTTGCAAAAACGTTAGAGATGGGACAAATTGATCAATGTAAATTGATCTAATAAAAAAAAGTTCGTTTGACAATGTTAACGAAAAAAGTATAAATGTCTTATTTTTGGTGAATAATTGTATTCAACACACGATAATAGGCTTGTTTTTGCGTTTTTTTTAAATCTATTTTCGGAAACAGAGTTTCATGTTTGCATGAAAAAACTTATAAAATCGATTTGATCGATACATGATCAGTGATCAGTAATTTCCCATCACTATTAATTTGAGTTTGACAGCTGTCATTCTAATCATTTTACATTTTAAGGACTATATTAACTGTATGTTTTATTTTTTCCGTTAGGTTAAAGCAAAAATAAAATTCTTTTAACTAAAGGTTATAATATTTCTACAAACATTTGGACACACTCGAAATATTTTTAATATAACATTTCTTTTTTTTTTTTTTTTAAATATAAAATTTTAACTTTTTTGTACTCCAGGAGTTACAACAAACTCATTTAAGGACAGAAAAAATATTTACATAAAGGTTGGTAATAATATAGTTACAAGTAATAAAGATGGTAATAATATAGTAACAAGTAATAATATGTACATAAAACTGAAATAACATCGCAAGTTGAGAATATAATACAAAAAATTAAAACAAATCAAAATAAAAATTCATATTAAACATTTAAATATAGTAAGAAAGAAATATCTGAGGAAAAATAAGAACTCAAAACTAAATTTCACCTTCAACGTACCTGCTTTATTTTTATTTTTTTATTATTTAAATCTTAAATTAGGGCACACATATCATACATATTGTTATGTGTGTTCTAATAATAACATTGCAAATATATTTAATTTATAAATTGTTTATCACATATGTCTTGACCATTATTTTAAATTTTGATATGTTTTTTTCGATAAGAACTTCCCATCCGAGCTCCCGGAGCTTCTGGCGCATTATCAAAGATGTTTGCGGCCTGGCGTTGTCCTGATGAAACACGATTCCTCTCTTATTCACCAATGCTGGCCGCTTATCTACGATCGCCAGCTTCAAACTAGCACCCAAACATCGAACTTTATTTAAATCCAGCCTTCTGCAAATGGTTTAAAACGGTGTTATGATCAATATTTAGCTCTTGGGATATCTCGATATTTTCCATGATTTTATCGACATGTTCGACGACAAACCTGACAGAGCGAGTGCATCGTTCACCTTGACCACACCAGAACGAAATCGCTCGAACCACTGTTGTGCAGCACAAACCGAAAGAGTATCGGCCCAGTATCCATCGCAATTTTTTTTAGTTGCTTTCGTCGCGTTTTTTCCTTTCAGGTATGAAAAATGTAAAATATGGCGAACTTCTTCCTTTATGTCCTCCATACTCGACGCACGATAGTTCACGACTGAACTGACCAAGCGCAATACTATCAAAAATCGTTTGTAGTATACACTTACACCTTAACAACACCCTATTGTATAATCTGATGTGATCAATAATAAACGAGATATATTAAGTTGAAAAAAAAGGGCGCGAAATACGAAATTACGTTTTCCCCAACCTATTATGATCTTTTCATTCCTGGTGCCGGCTGCACTTTTTCAATGGCTTCCCGGTTCTTATGTTTCTAGTCTTATGTTTGTATTCGTTAAAAAAATTAGAGAACGGCCGCTGTATGGAACACGTTAACCAAACAAGTGAATATTGGCATCTTAAACATGTTCTTAGGGATTATTTTTTGGACTTAATAATCCAAGGTGAAATCATCTATAATACCATTCATAATCAAGAATCGCGACCTAGCGAGAAGCGAAGATAATCTAAAGATCAATGTTTTGGCAACAGCATCAAGTCTGACTCGTATTAATGCTGGCACGTTCCTTCACGCGAACTGTCTGAGTGCAAATCACGTGAACGTCTACTTCAACATATTAAACTCATACAATAATTCATAATAATCGATCATGAAATACTCAATTGCTCAAACAGATAATGAAAAATAAAAACAAGCATTGGAAATTATATAAAAAAAACTGCTGGTAAATTACAGAAACTGTCGTCAATTATTTATATTTAAATTCATTTTTACTTCTACATTTTTTTACGGTTTAAAAGGCAATCTGGATGTTTTCGGTGGTGTCAAGTAATCAATTATTTAATTTTTAACACCACAACAGGCCAAAAGGCCTAATTACAGTGGTGAATTACATCACAGAACACCCAGGCTTGAGAAAAATCCCATTTAATTTTTGTGTTCTCACCAGGAATCGAACCCGGAACCTTCCGTGTAAGAGTCAAATGTCTTGACCACTACACCAAGGAGGCTACTGTGATATGTTTAGTTACGTATTTATTTGTTCCTTTAGAATTAATGTATGACTTTTTTTACATTAATATAACATTTTTATCTCAATAGGTGTCCCGTACCGAGGGCGACATTTTATATAATTTTGAAACATGCTTTATTAAACATAATTAAATCATAATATCAAATATAAATAAAACATAATAAAAACACACAAAAATATTATAAATAAAAGCATATTTCCACCTATCCGTCATGATTTACTCATCAATCCGTGCGCATCCCGCCTCCATTATCCATTTCAGAATGGCGATTTTATGTATCATATTAACAAGTGAACACGATTACAAAGTATATATACCAAAATATTACACACAAAACAGTTGGTATTTATAATTCAAAAGAATTGATTAATAACATTTTTGAAATATCTGAAACAATTGTGTGATTGGGATCAGAAACAAAGGTAGGTATTTGAGTTGGTAGGGAATCTTTTAGTTTGATCAATCGTTATAAGAAATTGTCCTTCGTAAGTGGACATTGCAAGAAAACATGATTAGGTTCACCGATGTCCTGACCACATTCACAAAATGGAGAAGTTACACATTTTATTTTAAAGAGATAGGAGGGAACGAACATCTTATCCGATATATCCCGATCCTGACTTATTTGGCCATTAATTCATTTATGCAAGTTTTTTGAGATAAAGAAGGACATTTGATGGATCTTTACGATTTAAAATTGTACATTGATGAATCAGATATCTCTGGATGTTTTATATTTATGTGTGTACCTGCGAGAAGTATGGTTCCTAGTGTCCAGAAAACCTCCAGTCTGCAAAGCATTACATCTCTGTACTTCACCGATAGAAAGTCCCCGAAGTACGGAAATACGAGGCTGGTTGCTCCGATGACACCGACGCCATTAAGAAACCTAAAAACAAAAGAAAACTACAAAAAATATGCCAGCTTTGAGACAATTTTGATTGGATTTTTTCATTCATTATTAACTACCGCTCATAACTTCTTACTATAACTTATGCAGTTTTTTTATATTTAATGTATCTATTTAATATTGGTTAATTTACAGTTATTGATATGAACATTATAACTAAGAATGAGAGTACAAACTCCTTCATTATAATACACCTGTACAATGAGGAGGTTCGGTGTCTTTTTTAACTTTTTTATTTGTTAATTGTACTCGTATATTAAATAAAGCCAATTTATTTTTTTTATATATCGTTTTATCAGCGCAATGATTTTTTAAAGTTTTGTATTTCTGAAATAACTCCGCGTGTGACGGCAAAAGTTCTTCTCTGCCAGTTCTTCCGATTTGTTCGTTTACGGTAAGCAAACCGGATATCCTTTACAACTCTTATATTATTTGCTGGTTCACACGAACTAGTGACGCCGTTCAAAGTAGTGGGTTTTTATTAAAATATAAATATTTTTAGAAGCTCGAAGGTGCGATTAAGGTAAACAATAAAAAATGTAATATCTACATATTATGTCAATCACCATACATTAAAACAAGAGCAAAATAATAGAAAATTGTTTTAAAAATTATTTAATAAGTAAATTTGACTCGTTCGATACAGGCTTGCTTAGTTATAAATAGGAAACATTTAAATGCAATCGATGCAGATTTTATAACAAATTACAAATATTTTTTTGATAATATACTAATCATTTTATTGGCAACTATTGGACAGGCATATATACTCTCGGGGCATTGGTAAATAATTTTTCGGTAAATGATACTTTTAACGCTTTGTTCAGGACTTATTTAGTACTTACCACCTTGAGAAGAAAGTTAACATCCTTATGATATTTAAAGTGTAGGGAAGAAAATCTCCAACCGTATGAACTGATCAAACTAAATAAAAATAATAACGATTACATTACTTGGTAGTGATAGTGGTACACAGAATAGGGTATTATCACTCGGGAGGAATATCGGATTTAACCAACTCTACACATAAGAGATCTTTTGAAGATTTTCTTAGTGTTTATATAAGCCGTTTTCATTAATAATTTTCGTTTGGAAAATAAGGTCTTTCGAAAACGATCGTTTCGTAAGTTGGTAATAAATTTTGTCACAGAATTTTACGAGTAATGCATTTATTTTAATGTTGGTAATGCCACAGGCCACAGATTGAAATATAAGGAGAATTGTCTATGCATATTATCTTAAGCTCCCCCCTTACCCACTCCACACTCCAGTTCCAGGAACCGACATATGAAAGTGAAAACAGATTACATCTTACATCTCAAATTTCTTTTATTATTTTATGGTTTTTAACCTCTTCTAAATTAATTCAATTTATCATAAAAAATATAAATCACAACTCGTAGCGTTTGATAAATGACAGGACGCCGTAAATGTAAACAAACAACACATAAAAAGGAAGCTATCTACAATACTCTGTGAATCTATAGACTGTGATGAAAAAAAATCGATGACGTCAAAAAACATCCGAAGACGTCATACTTGATGACGTCACGAATTGTTTGTTTTTGACACCATTCAAATTCCTAGAGTTTAATCCTTTATATCTCTCTTATTTCTGAACAGATTTTAATGAGAATAGTACCGATTGGCTTGTGAATTTTTAGATTAAATTATTAATTAATAAAAAAAATCCATGATAATTTCCTATTGAGTCTCGTGATAAACTGGATCGTTTCATGGATAGCCAAGTGTTTTAAGGAAGATTTGTTTAAAATAATGTGATGAATAGTACCTGCAAGCCAGAAACAGTGAGAAGTTATGCATTAAGGAGGATGCTATAGCAGCACAAGCATCTAGCAGAAGTGCACAGAGAATGGCAGTTCTGCGGCCTCTTGAGTCCGCCATTGATCCCCAAACAAAGGATCCAATCACCATTCCTGAAACACGCCACGTGCACACAACTATTAGAAGCCATTTTACGGCTATAGAATAACTGATGACCAAAAGTTATTAGGAAATAAACATTTCCAGAAACGGGGGGATATCGTCGGTGATACTGGAATACCGCGTAGCTTTAATTAATTTTTTTTAGCAGGAGATTCCAAAAAGCGTTTTGTTAATATGTCTTTACGATTTTAATCAACCAAATATATCTCTGGAGTATCAGAAAAAATATCATTATTTATAGGAAAAAAAAGCAACAATTAAAAACAAACGGCTCTTAGTCCCTATAACGAGTTTATTTCAAAACAAGCCATCACGCCGTTTCCCGAAGGGGTAGGCAGAGAGATATCTTATATTATATTGCATACGGACCTCGCTTCCTCAACATTGTACATTCATACATCTTCTCATGCACGCACGCCGATTATTCCTACTCTTGACATGTCCATCTTCAAGTATTTGATGGACTTGATCGTGCCATGTTTTTCTCGGTCTTCCTCGTTTTTTGCATCCATCAACATTCGCATCGTAGATCCTTTTAGCCGTTCTTTCGCTGTCCATTCGCTCTACATGTCCAAACCAACGCAGCACCCCTTTCTGATTCTGTCGATAATGCATGTCTCAGACTTGCACAGTTCACGGATCTCAACATTTGTGGACCTATAGTACATCGTTATACCACACATTTGCCTGAGGCCAATTTATTTCAGTAAAATATTTTCGTAAAAAACCAGGTACGCGGTATTGCAGTACCACTAACGATACTGTATTTTATAATTTTAATGATAATGAACCTGTGGCAAAACAATTGAAATTTTCGAGGTTTTTTCTCAAATTTTAAGTAAATGGCTTGTTCAATCAAAACGTTTGATTTTTTTAATGTTCAATTGTCATCTCACTGGGCGTTTTTAATTTACAATCATCATCATTCCTATTCCGCACCCAATGGTGCATAGGGTATTGCATTGGTACCCCAATCGCAATTATCTTGATAATTTTTATTACATGAAGGTAAGATGATCATTCTTACGCTTCAGCTACCAGTCCAGGGACTATGAAAGATTCTAGTGTAAAAACACATTTTTAAATAAATATTTTATCAGCCATGTCGGGGATCGAACCCGAGACCTCTTGCACGGAAGGCAAACGCGCTGACCACCACACCACCAGGCCTACAATTAATTTTCAATAATATACAATAACTATTTTATTAACGAATTTGTTGTGTAATGGGTGTAATGAGGTTTAATGGCAGTACCATAACAGAATAGTTAGCGCATTTGTGGCATCATCAAAATGGTAGCTTCATTATCATCATTGGCTCTACAGCCCGCTGTGGGCCTTAGTCTCATCCAACATTCATCTCCATATCCACTCTTCCAATCTTCGATACCAATAGCATCCATATCCCGCTGCACTCCATCCAGCCATCGGAGTTTGGGTCTACCAACACTTCTTCTACTTTGGAACTTCGAGTGCAGTATCTTATTGGGAACTCAATAGTAAAATGGTAGCTTAGTTGAAATAAAAATAGACATTTAAAAAAAGCATGTCAGCAGCTCAATTACAAATAACTATCGACGTGCTTGAAAACATGCTAAGCATTTGAGCGATCACAATAACAATAATGAACATGTTTAAGTTATCGCAGTCATAAGTCAACGCGTGTGTAATTTTTAAGTGAACCCTCGTGTCGGTTTGTTTTTTGGTTTTCTCGTAAGTAAATACATTTCACCGGCAAAAAATCGGCGTTTGCTATAAAAAAATATTACAATATATTGCATTTGCAAAATAGTAAGGAGTATCTAATACAAAAAAGTGAAAATTAAATTACAATTGCCATGGCGACAGCTCATTTTGCCAACTGCCGGCTAAATGCAATGAATATCATGATACATAATAAATAAATCAACACAATTTACAACAGAGATGAAGAACATTTTAGAAAAGGTAATATAGAAGTCTAGGCATCTACGGGGCTTATGACCTTTCAATGACTGGTTTAAGTGGCCACTTTACACACTTTGTAACATTCCCCATTCTGCCCATATTTGAACATCTACATTCCTTCAATTCTTTCATCTGTTTATGATTGTGAAGTTAAACAGCTGAAACCTTTATTTATGCGGGTGAGATTCATCTAATATAACTATTTCACCTACATACTAGGCAACGCCTGAAATTTTTTTTTTTTTAATTTCTATACTTCTTCATGAATCAGGTGGATTTATCAAGAATATTTTGAGTTTGTCCAAATTTTTGTAGACAAGAACTGGATTAAACTCCCTGGGGAGCTGTTAACATTAACATATTACAACAGAGATCTCTGTTGTAATAATGTTTTTTTTTTTTTTATTTAAATAAAAAAAAAATTAAAAAATGTTATAATCCTTGTCTATAAAAATTTGGACAAACTCAAAATATTGTTGTTAAATAAATAAATAAAATAGAATATTTTCCATATTTACACCGGCGAAATTCAAATACCTGATGTTCACGAATGTTTTATTGTGATCGCGAATACGATAAACAACCATGGTGAGAAATTGTTATCACGTCGATAATTATTTGTGATTGAGCTACTGGTGATATGTAATGACGAGTGTTTGAGATATGACTAAGAAACGCGGAGGCTAAAGTACACAGACTGAATATATGATATAAAGTTGGTTGTTTAACTAGTGAATATGGTGTTTGATTAGGAAGAATAAAGAAATTCAAATGGGGTTTTTCCGGTAAAGGTTATGATAAAATATGTAACAATTATAACAGACCTACAAGTGGAGTGGCATTGAGTTTTCCTTTATCGCTGGATGTGAGGCTGAAATCGCATTCAGCCGATGGTAGCACAAAGCTAAGGGTTGTAGTGGACATGGCACACGTTGCGTAGATGATTCCACAAACACACAGTAGTCTAGCCTGATACCGTCCATAACCTGAATCAAACAAGATACGAGTTGAGGAAATGAAAAGTTTAGAACTAAAAAAGTTTAAAAAGTAACGTTTGGGTTCGCACGAGGACAATACAATAGGCAGGACAATATTGACCTGTCCTAACTCCGCAGCCTCAACCGCGGAGAATATCAATGACACATTTGTACCATAATTTATATGCAGAACGCTGCAAAAGCAAATACACGATCACCCGCATTACCAGTGAGATCGCGAACAAATATGTATTTTTTAATACAAAGAAAAAAAAAATGCGGGGAAGCGACACCCGCGTACGGAGCAAGTCGCTATTGTCCTACCACGCTACCTGTGTGCATCTACAATAGGACAATGCGGCTTGTTAATATTAAAATCTTCAACTGTATAAATCTCAGCCCAAAATGCCGTTATTGGACTTAGAAATTTCTTGAATTCAACTTTTAATTTGGCAATGTTTATGAATTTTATTGAATTTTGGTTTTCAACACGTCTTCATAATAATTTATTTTTATAGCAGCTTAAGGTATGAAAGGATTTTTCGATATTGTCAAGTCGAATTTTCTTAACTTCCTCGTGGTGCAAAGTAGCCCTGCATTGGTAAAGTAAATATAGCATATTGCGGTCATTCTGTAATCAGTTTTAAACTTCAGATTTCAGTCCATGAACACTGAAATATTGCGTTGTAAAACCATAAATCAATATTTCATGTCGATCTTCTTAGGGATCGAACTTGAGTATTGTAGGCGAATGGACCAAATACTACAGAATGAGGTGGACTTTTCTCTAGTTGATTTTATTTCCATTTTTAGATTTACCAGAGAAGCTATCGGAGTCGGCAACACTCGCCCATAATTCTACCTTTATTTTACACACAGAAGTTTACTATATCGGCAATTTAAGATTAGTATATTTTCAACCATTGTAGCAGAATCATATGCACATGAAGATATTAAATAATAACTTACCTGCATGTTGAATAGCTGTCTCAAAGTCTGCTCTCTCGAATGGCTCATGGTCTGCCAAAACAAAAATACATTTCAATGATCATGCACTTGATTTTAATTACTTTTAACCGTCTCTTATTCATATTTGATTTGTTCAAATAAATTGTTATTGATCAATCAAGATGAATACTATCCTAACAAGAACATTTTTAAGGCGAGAATATCGTCGTGATCGTAAAACAATGACGGATGAGCGAAAAATGCGACATTGACTTTCTTTTACATTTGATCATTAAAATGTTATATAAATGCTTTGTATAACAGGTTTCATAAAAATAAAACATATGTAACTAACCCAAGTATCAAATTAAATATTTTTCTACTTATCAAGCTGTGACATAAAGGGCCTTACTTTTATTTTATTTTATTTTATTTAGGATTTTTACAGCTATTACATAAACAAAATAAGTAGAAAAATATTAAAAATACTTAAGCCAATTAAAAAAATCGACTGTAAATCTAATGACACATAATATATAAGAAAAGAGTTTACGTAATTGTATGTGTGTGACGTTTGTATTCATGTGCATGTGAATGTGTGCATGCGTAAATGAATGAGGGAGAGGGTGCGTGTGTGTGGGTGCGTAAGTATAAAAAAATAATTATTTAAAACTTGTAAATATATTAAAAATGGTACAAGAAAGAGCTAGGTAAAAAGTTTGAAACCTTTTTGTTAAAATTTAAATCAAGAAATGTTGTAAATTGTATTTTTTAAAAGTATGTTAAATTCCAAAACCGTATTCTGAAAAATTAGCATTTTATTTTAAAATTTAACTGATACACACTGAATGAATAATGTGCGACGAGTCCCATACAATACGGTACGTAACCACAAAATGTAGTAAATACGATATAATGTCAACAATAAAACAAGGTTTGACAATACGCGAACGTTGATTCAAAACGAACATACAAATACATATTATATGCACCTACATAATATATAAATAAGAATAAACCTGGTATAAAGTTACGCCTAGGAATAGTGGTAAAATAAGGATGCTACTACCGTCCTTATTCTTCCACCATAGTAAGGAAGGTATTTCCATCCAGATTCTACCACTATATCTAGGCGTAACTTTATGCCAAGTTTATGAGTAAGGCCCTAAGTGTAAAAAAAAATGCTCTCGCGTAAAGTTGTAGAAAATCATGCGCGTCGTTGTTCTACGATCGCGCATTATGGATACATTTAAAAAAATATATATTTCCTAAATTTATGTATGAAAACATTTCTTCACAATATCCATATTGATTTTGAAAATACAATTAATTATTCTAAATCCATTTCATATATTTTTATTTAAATTTTGTCATGAAGAAGAATGACAATATTCGACATAAGCCCCTCAGGAGCAATAAAAGCAGTGAAGATCAATTCAACGAAAATCGCAGTTAAAAAATCAACTATTCAATTTTGTTTTTAATAAGTGAAACCGATAGAAGGACTCTCGGTCTTCAAATTGATTTTCGGAGGGCTTTAAATGTTGATTTTTTTCATAAAATCAAAAAAGTTTGAAGTATGAGCGAAGCCGATGGGAAGACACCTGGTCTTTAAAATGGTTTACGGGTTTGTGGAAGAAGTGCTTTAACTATCAAATTTTATGACCTAAAAGAGCTGAAACCTTTGATAACTTGGGTGCGAGTAATTTGACAGAATGGTAAATGTTACAGTGTGTAAAGTGATCACTGAACCCGCCAATGACAGGTCACGAGGCTCGTAAATGCATAATATTCCGTATTCCATCTCGTAAACATTCTCACCTCCAATTTCTGTTGTAATTTATGTCAATCTTGATATATCATTAGTGCTTTGTCAAATTTGATTGCATGATTTTCAAACTATTTACCCTTCACAAATTATTTATTTTCAATTAAATCATACATCATGGCGTTGAAAATAAGACTGTTTTTTTTCTGTCAACTATTTTCATCGTTGAATTATTTAATTACGTCAACCGGTTGCAGGGAAATTGTATCGTTAGCTTATAATAAATTAATTTACGCAACATTTAGTTTAAAACACATTTTACTAAAATATTACGGATAGTCATTACAAAATACAAAATCAATACACTTATGTTTATGTTTTTTAAAACATTTAAATCACCTTTTAAAGCCATTTTCGAGCTGTAGTAGATATAAAACAATTCAATATTTGTAGTATAATATTTGCAATTTATGTTTTATTTAATATAAAAAACACGAATTATTGTACTGTTATGTACATAACTCCATAAATAGCCAAATATGATTAAAGCATCAACGCATGTTAAATATTTTGGTTTCTAAAAGTAAGTTATCTACAACTCATTAAAAATTTTAATATTTGGGTAAATCATAAGAACGCTCTTTCTTGTTTCTTTAAAATAAAGGGTATGGTGAATTACATATGTTTATATGAAAAAAGCACTAAAAATACAAAATTGATCATGGCATGTACACTTTTTTCTTTTTTGTTGAAAAATTGAAAATAAAAGAAAATACTTTAAAATCTCATTTTCAATGTATTGTTTATCTTTTCGCTTAATCAAATAGTTCATTACAATTATTTGTTGTTTATTCGGTATACCTATTTATTATTTCTAAAAATGTTAAAATACTAAAGATAAAAAATACTAAGTGACCATATAAACTAGTCTAACCTACTTAAAAGACTCTACATATTTAAGTTAAAATACTCTTATATTACATAAATTAATAAGTAATCAATATGTACATATTAAAAAAATATAAATACATCAGTTAATTTATAAAGTATAAAAATATTTCAAAAACATAGTCAGACTTAACGTTTACAAACTTTCTTCGTTGTAATATTTTGTGAAACTCACCCATTTTCAATTTAAAGAGTCTAAGGGTGTCTTTTTCGGTATTTCAAACTTCACAATATTTCAGGAAATAAACCCACAATTACACAGCATTGTTTTCATTCATTTTCACTCCATTTTGCGACAATTATACTATGAATTTCACCATTTTAAGAATAAACAAGCACAAGACCAACAGCACAGGACATATCGATTACAACACGTTTTAAAAGTTTGATTACTACCCACTGTAAAACAGTTCACAAATAAAAATTCCGACAAAACTAAATTATTTTACACTTGACTTGACAATATGTTTACATCCCTATGATATCTTGCAATTCGTCCAAAATGTTTCAACATTAGAATTTATTTTATTTTATAATATTTTCTTAACGCTTGGTAATCTAGAAGTGACAGGTTTTTTCTATGGTTTATTGATATTTTGGTTTTTTTTAAGAACTTTTATACGCGTGGGATTTGAAAAAGAAGAGATGTATTTACTTCTTGGCTCGTTTCTATGAATGTCATCGCTACACTGCGCTACTGCCCTTGAATTTATTGACATGGTTTCCTCATGCACTTTTTAATAACACATAGGAGGTTCGTGATAACAATCAATCAATTAAATAACTCATAATATTTTTATTTTGTTAAAACGTTCGTAAACTAGGACTGGATATAACCTTTGGAAAACATTTTGGGGAAGAGGTATAAAAGTCTAGGGATTATAACCTGTCATCGGCTAATTTGTGTGGCCACTTTACACACTGTGTTGCATCCACCGTTCTGTCTGAATCTGAAACAATTATGTTTGAACGTACATATTTTCTCAACTCTTCCATCTGTTGACTTTTGTGAAATCAAAGAACTAAAACATTTACTGATGTGAAAAAGATTCATCTGACTGCTCGATGGCAATTCTCAAAAATACTGTGCAACTTTTATTTTTATCATTTTTTTATTTTTTTTATTTTTTTTATTTGGATAACCAACAGCTATAATTATCTTATATATATATATAAATATATATATATATATATATATATATAACAAAACTAATAACAAATATCCAATTACAGGTTTTCACAAGTAGCATCACAGTAAGTTAAAAAAGATTCTCGAACATAAAATGAATAGTAATTAAATGTAAATTCAAAAGAAAAGAAAAAATACGACGAATTATTTCGAAAGCAAACGCCGTACGTCATTAAGATTATTTGCAAATAAATCTATGTTAAATGATTTATTTATAACATTAAAATTATTAAAAGTTCGCCATAAATATGAATTTTGCCTATAATTAGATGAAACAAGAGGTTTATTTCTTAAAACTTTGGAAGGAACATTGATCGAAAGTTTGCATAGTAATTCAGGACAGTCAATTGAACCAGACAATATACTCTTTTTTATACCAGTTAGTTGAATATTGATACAATTTCTTTAAAAAATATATAAAAAGAGAATATCCCATATACTAGAAGCAGAAATAGCTTGTTGGTTGAAGAAATATGTAAAGGTATCGAATATTTATTACAAAAAAGAAAACGCGAAACGATTTTTTTTCGGTTACGACTTTGTGGCTTAACAAGTCAGTATTGCACTTGCAGAACATGGTTAAGGCCCAAGACACTGACTATCCGGGCGCCAACCCTAGGTATTGTATATTTTTACACAGCCCTACATCCCACCATTTTTAATACAATTAAAACTGATGTGTGTCCAGCTTGAAGTATTTTTCCGAATTGACGATTTAATTGTTTCAGGATATCGCCACAGACTACCGATACAGACAAGCAACTTAAGCGTTCTGAAATATTCCCAAAGTTTGACTGAATTACACTAAAAATGTCATTACTTTGAAGGGGTTTTGATGCATGTAGAGTATTTTCTAAAACTTTTTTATATTTTTTTATTCATACTTTGACCCTGTATGTATTCTTTTTTTATATAGAATATTGTTCCCTCACTGGGGTGTCCCGTGCCGAGGGAAACATTTTACAAAATGTGAAACATGCATTAAATTAGCTATTTAACAAAGTTAACATAATAATAACAATAAAAAAAACCTAATTAATCTAATTAACCTAATGATCAATACATTAATAAACAATATAAACTAAAATAATCATATAAAACAGAACCAATTTATATAGACCAATAGAACAAATTTCATAGACAGTACACACATTTTATCTATTGGATGGGATTGTTAAACGATTTCTTAAAAAAATATCTGTAACAGGCACACGGAACATGACAAAAAAGGCATTTTGCATATGTGTTAACATAAATTTCCGCATTTATTTTTTTGGGTTTTTAATAATTACAATTTTAGATTTTAATCACTGTATAACTTAGATATTTACTTAACTACCCGTATAAAATTAACCGTTCAATCTTTGGTAGATGATATTGCTTCTACTATAATGATACGATGTGATGTAGGTATCTAATATCTAACTTTTAAAAACTTAATTAAGTAAGTACTTGATAATACGACCAAATGTAAGATCAATTCTTTTTTTAATCACGAGCCCTCGTTGGTCGAATATTGGCAGATGATCAATAAATGTAATAACACAGTCCATATATATTTATATATGTATTTATATTTAAGTTTATATATATTATATATTTATATGTACATTAGGCCAGGTCAAAAACAATGATTTTTCAAATAATCAAATTCAAACACGGCTCAAAACTTGCATATTATCATGATCATTATCGGAAAATACTGAAAATCTTCATTTCTCAAAATCTACAAATCTTCATCTATTAATGCTGCATTGCGCAAATTGTAGCGCATTTGGACTAAAATTTGAAAAAAATTATTAAAAACATCGAATATATTTTTTTTGCTTAAAACACAAATGTAACTTATTAAAATTTTAGTAGCATTTAAATACCCTGATGATCGAAAAAATATATTTAAAGATATTTTGAGTATACATAAAGGCCATATTTTTTTTATTTTAGTTTAAAATTTGGGATTTTACTGTTAACAAATCATAAAGGGCGCCCCCGACAAGAGTATTTTCAACAAGTGTGCGAGGATTTAAACTGCGCCTGATATGTTGAGCTGAGGAGCGCTGCAGAGAATAAAAAGCAGTGGAGGACGAGATGTAGGACTTTGCTGCAAACCAATCCCCAGGATCGAGACTGCAAAGAAGAAGATTGTTAACGTTTTGTAGATCTTTGCTCATTTCACTTTTCTTTAGATGAAATGACCAAGATCTTTTCACGAGGAGGTCGTTACAATTCGAGTTCCACCCACACCCTACCAAGCCAACCAACGAAATGGAATGTATTACATATTTTATTAAATATTATTTGGGTAAAGACGTTGTCTTAAAGTCAGATTTGATATCGAATTTTGGCATCATTGATCTCGATGAGCTTGAAAATAATAAGCGATAGACCGTCGTTAAGCTAAGCTATTTCAATTATTGTTTCTACCCTTTTTTTATTTGCAGACTCTGTGACAAGTTTGATGCATCCTTAGACAACTTAAATGGTTCGTAAAATTATAAAAATAAACTCAGACAGAGTTTTTATTTTTATTTAATTTCCGTTTGTAGGTATGTCAATGTTTAAAATCGCTGTATTGACCCGGCCTAATGCACATGTGCACATACGATGATAATAACGAATATAAGACATAAGATTATTCGCTTTTATCAATGAATAATTTTCTACACATTGTTATATAAAAAAAATTACATATTATTTTATAACATTACGCACTGATATTTAAAAAAAAACTATCATTGATAATGTTAATTTTATCTTACCTAATGCACGAATCTCGATATTTGTTCACCTATCGGTCATAGTTTTATCACACATTAGCCTAAAAGATCGCATTTCAACAGCATTAAGCCTTCAACATTTTTAAATAAACAAAAAAGTAATACATTTTTATCAACACCTTAATATAGTGTTTTCAATAAATTCTCTTCAGTTCTCTAGGAAAAGGTGTTGTTCTCATATTTCAGTTTCTTCGATTTTACTGGGCAGTTTATCATACAAGGATCAAGAAACATCATCTAAAGAATTTTTACATAAACGATTAAGGCGGACGTTGTGGGGTAGTGTATAAGAAGCTTGACTTACGTACGGAAGCTTCCAGGTACGATTCCTAGTGAGAACACAATAAGAACTCAAGCCTGCGTATTCTGTGCTGTTATTCACCTCTATAATTAAGCCTCCTGAGGGCCTGTTGAGCTGCAATTTTATTTGCGTATTTTAATCAATATAAGAGTACATTGTTATAATGATTAACACGTTACAAGAGAGGTAAAAAAAGTCAAAGAGCAGGGAGTATAGAAATCTGACCATTTACAGAGCTTATATACAGTTTTTGTTGGTGTAAACATTAATATTCTTTCCATTTCTCTATTTTGATTTTATTAAGACTTATATGAAAGGCGTCGGTAAAATTTTAAATTACTGATAATCTGACGTTACTAAATGTGACTATTATGGCTATTGTGATACAAGTAAATACAGTTTTTGCTTTTATTCCTGTTTGCAATATGATCATGAAGATGAATGATGACAAAGGCTCTTCATACAAATTGCCAAACACACCGTGAACGGGGCAGTGAAATAAGTAAGATAAAAATCGGACAAAAAACATTGCTTTTTTATCCAAGTGAAACCGATAAGAAATGGTTGAAGGAAAATAGCTACAGGTATTTGAAGGAATGTACTTTAACCATTGATTTTTGTGAAATCACACTGCTGAAACCGTAATAAGCTATTCTCAAGGTGGTGAAATTCAGTCCTCGTCCATAAAAAAATGGCAAACTGAAAATATTACTGTAATTGTGGCAACATCACATGCGTCCACCACCGGACACCAAGTCATTGGAACAATACGCACCGTCCGCGTCCCTCGGTAACGGCACATATGTGCCTCTACTATCTTCCAGGAATCAAAAGCGGTCTGTAAGCCACATGTACAATCTACAAAAGCTACTCTTCGGATAACTTTCTTTATTTTGTTTACCATAATGTTGTAACGGTGCTTTATTTATTTAGTATTGTTTACTTTTTAGCATGCACACTTGATAAATTATCTACTCTGTTCAATGTATATTTTTTATAAATTTATTGAAACAGTTTTAAGTTTTTAGAATTCCACTCGTCCATGCGCTTTGCAACTGCAAGACGATTAGTAATCTAGCTTTAATATGTTAATGTTATTAAATACCTTTTTTTTAATAAGAATTTCAACAGTCTATGAGCTCATGAACTCCAAGACTCGATATAATCGATCACCTATTTTTTTTTTTGAGATTTTTTATTTATTTTAATATCATTCAAAAATTAAACTTCTTGGTCAAACTAAAACATAGTGTACGCAGAGGCGAGATTTCTTGCCGTCCTTGCGCTCTGTAGCTGCAAGACGTGTTGGGATATTTATTTATTGTACAGCACCCTTGAGATGGTTCTCACAAAATTGCGCCATATAAATTATCAAACTATAACGTAATATAATAATTATGATACTTACGAGTAAATATAAATAAAACATCGAAACAAAATTCTTGATCAAACTACCTACATTTATACAGTATATAATATTATTATCATATGTTCCACGCATTTCTCAGTATCATCATACCCACTTGCTAAAATAATTATTGTTGTAATTTCTATAAAATACATGAAACATCTGACCAACTTGAACCTATGTACGTAAAATTACAGTTTGGTTAACCGGGACGCTGTGATAATAAATATTTGTAATTCAATCGTTTTAGCAATGTTTTTCAATGTTTTATAAACAGCCAGGTGAGTATTTTACGAAAACTTATACTTTGACCCTTATTTGATTACTGATTATCAATAAATGAATATTACTTAAAAATAATTTATAAACTAGGTACAATTTATTCTACTGTTTTTCACAAGATTAATATGAACGTGTATCAACAATAGTTTGCGTATGTTTAAATATTTTTAGACAAGGCTGAATTCTACTCTTTGGGTAGTTATCAATATTCATCGCTACAGATACGGAAAAAATGGAGAATTGGAAGTCTAGACATTTACTGGGCTTATGACCTGCCATTTGTTGGTTTAAGTGGCAACTTTACACACTATGTGCCTGCATACTACCCAACACCTGAATATATTTTTCATTTTTATACTTCTTCTTGGACCAGTTGGTTTATGCAACAATCTGTTGAGAATGTCACAATGTGGAAAGTGGCCACATAAATCAGCCAATGACAGGTCATAAACACTGTAAATGCCTGGACATTCCTATTCCCTTCTCTAAAATGTTCTCCTTCTCTGTTGTCATTTTAAAAAACCCCAGGAGCTGAAATCCAGCCCCGGTCAACAAAAATTTAAACAAGCTCAAATCTTTGGAAAAAAAGAGAGGTACATTTTGTAAGATTACTTTTTTCATTAAAAGATATAAAAAAAATATATGATTAATAACAAGATTAATGTATCTCCTAAAAACATTTTTTATACTTAGCTATGGAAATATTTGTTTTATGTAAAAAATCGATTAATTAATAAGTTTTAAAATTTACATATAAATGAATAATAATATGGGTATAATAATTTATTGATTATTTATTATTAATATTTAAAGCGTTAACTTTGGCAACAAGCATTTGAATAAATTGATGTAAGTTAATATTTTTATGTAACCACTTACCTTCTTTTCGATGTCTACCGATTTCGAGACGTAACCGCCTTTATGTCAGGACACTAATTTTACTAACATTCAAATCCTCCTTGCCTACCTCCAAGTTTATATTAGACTATGATCTAAGTGTGTAAAGTGGCCACTTAAACCAGCCAATGACAAGTTATAAGCCCTGTAAATGCTTAGAATTCTATATTCCCTTCTCAAAAATGTTTTCCCTCTCTGTTAAAATAAATTTAAATAGTAATATTAAACTTTATTTTGTATTTTAGGTCGCCAAAAATATTTATCATGTCTAAATCAATAAGATACTTTTCAATCATTTTATTATTAAGTTGTGGGTCACTACATTGTCATACCCGGCATCAAAGATCAGAATCTCATCTAGAGCATAAGGAAGTTTCAAAAGCAACCAAAAAGCCGCATATAGGTATGTTACTAAGTTTATTTTAATTATTTATTGTAATAATACAGTGGTTCGAACCGTCAGTAGAGTCGCAGTGAGTCACATCTTGCTGAAGGGTGTGATTCTATCAAATGCTGCGAATGCCCAGTCGTATTCCACCGGCAACACTACTGACTATTCCGACTCGTTAGCGTCCACGTCGCGAATCCAGAGCAATGGGATCAGACTCATAACGGGGTGATCACAGCAGATAACGAGAGGATGAAAGGCGAATTTCTGGCGCCTCCAAACCGAAACCAACCAGCTAAGGGAAGGTAACCCCGACAGTAAAATGCACCAGAGAAGGCAACGAGAAACCACTTGGTCATCTTTTCCCAGGAATCACTATGCGGAGCACATCCAAGAAGCAGATGTCCTGGCCTCGGAGTAGCGCAGGACTGAGATGCTTCCGCTGTAGTGAACGTCGGGGGGACCTGATAAGGCACCACAAGAAGAAGAATAATAAACTATATTTATTTTTATTGACAACTCTGCTTGTCTACCTTTCTACAAAGATTTAAACACATTAAAATATTCTTAAATTAATGTGATAAAGTAACCTTAACCAGCCAAACACATAATATTTCCAAAAAAATCTAATTTAAATTCTGAGATACTTAAAATCCAGTTTCTACGAAGATTAAAACGCATTTAAAATATTCCTAAATTAATTTACATTTAAATTTTAAGTATGTCCAAATTACCATAAGCAGAATGGTAAATCTTACACAGCGTGTAAAGTTTATACTTAAACCACCCAATGATCTCAGAAGCAGAACCAACCTGCATCTCATGCCGATTGCAAGAGCAGTCAGGCAGTAATGATGCTACTTCCCTAGTGATGGTCAAGATTTGATTTTTACATCCTTTTGATAATCAAGTACTGTATTTTGAAAAAAAAAACAATTGGAGAATCGATAAATAATTATTGTGTTTATTCATTCTTAAATTTATGGTAAAATACCATATGTTAGTATTTGAATAATGTAGTGTCCAAGTAAGATAAATAAATATATAAGACATCCTTTGAAAAATCATAGAATTAATTTTAGTTTCAGAAGATTTGAAGAAGGTCAACGATACATCGAAGGATGTGGGAGACTTATCAGAATGTTCCGTGAAAGTAGAATGTGTACCTCTTGTGCAGTGTCCTGCGCATGTTAGGATGGGCAGTAAAGGACAAAGGTGCCATCTTACCCATGGGAGAGAAGGAATTTGCTGCCAAACAGGACAAAACCATTCCAGTAAGTTACATATATTTTAAAGCTAAACAAAACTATGCCACTATGTCACTAGGTTATAATGTCTACTACGTACTGTAACAGAAACATAACCAATATATTATTATGTTTTACTGCAGTAATAAAAACCATGCCAGCAGATTGTGTTATTTTTACAACAGTAAACAAAACCTGTTTTTAAACCGTTTTTTCTACTAAATTAATCAAAACCATATCAGATTATGATGTCTTTATTTACTGTAACTAAAACCTTACCAATTGCTGAGTATGTCTTCATAGAGTAACCAAAACCATACCAGCAGATTAAGTTATGCTAACTACAGCAACCATAACTTTACTAGTAGATTTTTATGTCTTTACTACGGTTTTGTTATTTTTTCTGTATTAAACAAAACTTTACCGTTAGGTAAATTATATTAGTTTTACTACAGAAACCAAAACCGCAGTACTTAAGGGCGCAAAGTAGGCAAACAAGAAATATGTTCTGCGTACATATTAACTACTGACATAGAGTAAAGTATTGAAATATAAAGAAAAATATTTAGGATAAGAAAAAGAAGTTAAGTTTACTATAAATAAATTATTTCTATATGTAATACATGAACTCAAATAATCATACCTAAATACGGGAGAAAATGCATAAAAATGAGTTACCTTTAGGCTCAAGTAAAATTTTTAAAAGCATGTCAATATCCATTTTATTTCTCTATAGTAAAGGTAATGATTTGAATAAGATTATAAAGTCAATAAAAAATTCATTAATATGTGTTGTACTGTTATTTACTCAAACGTTCTTTATTTTCTTTGAAATTTGTATTGAGTGAACTGAGTTAATATAATTTTTTTCTGTTGTACGCAAACTCAGTCATTAAAAATTTCATCTGAGATAAATATTGGAACTGGGCGGACGTCGCTTCGTTTGAGGTATCGTTGATAGATCTACCGACGAAAATTGTTTTTGTGCATCGTTTAAAATACCTAGCTTACGCGTGCTCACTAGCCCACTGTCTCTCCTTAAATTAGATTATCTTTACACTCACCATGGAAACGAAAACCATACATTTAGTTTTGTTATCTTTATTATTAAACTAATGTGACATGTTACATAATATCCAAGCTTCCTAGTTGCAACTTGGTGATTTTAAATAACTTTCAAAATTTTATCTGTAAAGTATTATAGTAAAACATGTTTTAGGTTACCATAAAATTTCATATTATCAGTTGTACTTGAAAAGTTGAAACTACTTGTTGATTTCAGCTTTCGAGGATTTGAAATCCCGGTCTTCGCGAACATATGATTTGCACTCAATGGCAGAGGTAAAATCAAAAGCAAAACTACGCATGAATCGATTGATTGAGAAGGAGAAAAATATCTTGTCTGATTCGTTTCAAACAATCGTACCAAGAGGCACACCGTCATTTGGACATTTTCAGGTGAGGAACATTTACAAAATTTTAAACATTTTTTATTGGTGTACCGTTTGTAGATATGAAAAATGGAAGAACGGGACAGTTCAAAATCGAAGTAAGAAGAATGCTGATAAATATCAGATCCCCCTTCTACGCAGACCGGATAAATCATATGGAATCAGTACAACATCGTCTGCTAAAAAAGTAGCATCTATGATTGGCTTCAAAAGGGGAGACTACACTCACAGAGGTACGGAGTCAATGTTAAAAACCGCAAGTCTACAAAAAGTAGAAATAACATTGACTCCTTATTCATGTTTACTTGACTGAATCGCTTGATTTTTCGGGAACAAGTGACATTCAACGTACCGATCCGCCGGATGCGAAATAATGATGTGATGTTCCTCGATAAGCA
Organism: Micrasema longulum; assembly: GCF_059751315.1. NCBI lineage: Eukaryota > Metazoa > Arthropoda > Insecta > Trichoptera > Brachycentridae > Micrasema > Micrasema longulum. The sequence goes on along the minus strand of NW_028278703.1, from coordinate 214,634 downwards.
CGGCACAAACTATGGCTTGCATGCACCAATGCCACGATCGTTTCGAATTGTAAATTCAAGACAACATCAAGACCTTTTTAGTCCAAGTATTTCTTTATAGAAAAAATCTTAAAACAATAATAAGGAATATTTTTGTTTTTTTTTTAAATATTTTTATTTCCTTTTTTAATTACTATAAAAAAATACCATATTATCTTTTACAGAATTTTTCATTTTTCCTTTCTTATGTTACACAAAAATATTATAACTGTCCATTATTTATTATAGGAGCAAAAATTCATTAACATTTTCTTGTATCCCCACGAACAGGCCATGCCTTTGTGGGATTTTTTTGGCTTACTATTTTGACTATTAATATGTATTTCATTGCTATGTAATTATGTTTTTATTTTTAATACTCTGTTTTACCACTTATGTTTAAAGTAAAAATCAAAAAATCGTATTTTTTTATAAAATAAAAATGTGTATTTTTTTGTTACTAAATGCACTGAACGAGTCTGTAAATAAATAAATATAATTATTAATATTTTTAAAAATAGATCTTTTCAAGCGTTGATCATTTCTTTTGAAACATAAAACTACTCAAAATCTCATTTCAGAGCTAGATAATTAATTTTATATTACTAATTAATATTGCGTGCGGCATTTTAATAATAAATTTGGATAGCTGGGCAGCTCAAATCTGTAACCGTAAAAGTAAAATTATGATACAACATTTGGAAATACAAATATTTGAAAGAAATTCGTTCGCCAAATTGGGTATAAAAAAAACATTTGTTTGTAGATACCGTATTTGACTTACGCCAAAAATGTAGGAAAATATTTAATGAAAAAAAATAAAATCTTGGGTCAGTGCTAAGCTCCTGGCGTCACTGCAACCTGTAATTTATTGTGATAAAAGTGAACAAATCCATTTTCTAAATATTTTTTATTTATTCATAGTTCCAACGAAGCATCAACCATCCAGAAGCTTTATCCATTAGCAGAGGAGCTCTGATGAACATATTTGCCATGCAGTCCCTTAAAGATCGAGATGCCATTCCAGAAGAAGATATAGAATTGGGACTGCCAATAATCAAACTGGATGGTAATGAGAAATACGTTATACTCCTTTTTCAAAATAAATTAATGAGATATCCCTAAAAGAAGACATATTTATTTTTAAATGAGCATCGTGTTTATGAATATATTTTATACCATTATTTCATTGCCCTTGTTTGTCGTTGCTTTATAGTTTATTCTATTCAATTCACTTATTTTAAATATAACATATACATAACAAACATATATTTTATACGTTCATATTATAAAAAAAAAAATATACATGAAAGAGACTCATGTCAAAGTAGTAGGAGAATCCTGCTCCGGAAAAACCTCTCGGATACATGGAACAGATCAATATCCAGAACGATGTTATTAAGCATAGCATTAGCCCTTTTAACAGGCAGAACCATGGGCAGGTTGGTCCTTTATGTCAGAATATGAAACAATCTATGCTGACGCTGTCTTAGGTAATTACCAGAAACATACAAACCAATGCTCATCATAATCTCAGAATTATCGATCATACCGCGCAACAATCGATAAGAATGTGTAGTCAAATACACATTCCTTCTAGTCTCTAAACTGTTGTAGACAAGCATAACCTGGAGAAACTCGGTCGGGTAGAGCCAGGGATAATACCCGCACTCTCTCATGTAGAGATATCTAAGAAACTTATTTTGGATTTTCTCTATCATAAGAGAGTACTTCAGTTAATATAGCCCCCAAATCATCGAGCCACTCTCGAGTCTACTTCGCACCAAGGAGTTGTAAAGAGTTCTCAGTACGCGGGTATTTTTGAAAACCCTGGCAGTACGCAGAAAAAATCCTAACATCTTCAATGCATTACCACTGATTGTCTCTGTGTTCATGAAATGTCAGAGTGCTCACAAATCTAACGCCCAGATCCTTAACATTCGACGTTCGTATCAGATTCTGGTCATTGTTCTTTTTGTTTAGTTTCATGTATATGTGTTTCTTCGTGTGACTGTTGTAATAAATAACTTCAGCCCTACGGGAAATTGGATGCCATAAATGCTTCCTTCCGTTTCTTTCCATCCAAAAATTGGAGCATCAAATTGCACGGCAAAGTTTTCTGGAAATGTACGAAAAAAAAACATTATGATAAAAACGGACTACTTTGAATGACGCCACTATGAACCAACCTATGATATGAGAGCTTTGGAAGATTTCCGGTTTGCTTGCCATGGATGGCTCAATGGGAAGAACTGAATGAGATTACGCGGAAAAGATCATCTGACTTCACACGCGGAGTTATTTCAGAAATACAAAACTTTATAAAATCGAAGCACTGATAATACGATATTTAAAAATTAAGAAAACATTTTTCTGGCTTAGTTTAATGGTTTATAAACAAATAAAAAAACAAAAAAAACCACTGGCCGTCATTAAGCCGTATATATAATAAATAAATATTTAAAAGAACTTATTAGATATTTTGACAAGTTTATTTACAAACCTGAATAAAAACATAACTTTAATCAAACATTTTGTGGAGGTGGATGCTTTCCATGCTTCATTTCCTCAGAAAATTATCTATAATTTTTATTCATTGTCAATAGACTATTATAATTAATCCATCATTAAAAAATATTCCGGTAATATCTACTTTTGTGATTGTTTGGCATCTACATATTTCTAGAACCACCTTGTCAACCCGAGCCAAATTGCGTGAATAAATTGATGGAAAAGTATCGCTCAATTGATGGCAGCTGCAACAATATTCTTCATCCATCGTGGGGCGCTGCTCGGACGGCCATCGAAAGGCTCCTTCCTCCACATTATGAAGATGGTAAATATGTCTTAAACAATATTTTCAGAGTGCCGAAAGTTCAACTATAATAATTACAAAAACCTGATTTTTAAATCGTGTTTTTCCATCAAATAAATGAGATTGTCAGTTGATAGAAGCGATCTTGAGTCGACATTTTGCATTGCGTAAGATATTTTCATGACAATCAATTTTTGTTAAATTTACGATGAAAGGTAAAATTAATTTCCACCGTGGGGACCACAGAGTGAGAGACGAGGATGTGTTGTTGTCTATGGCCACAGTGCCAAATGAACCACTTTATAAAGGCGCGCAACACGTCACTCGCCTTTTTCTGCCTCCAGCAGTATTCAAATTCTATTTATTTGTTTAACCTCTGTATTTTCGTGTGTAATAAACCAAAAATTGCAAGAAACTTAGATTATTATATTTATTTATTTCTTGGGGTTAAATCCATTTAATTATTTGTTTTTACATAAAATAACAAATAGCTACCATCTAGTCGAGTACAATAAGATACCTCTACAATATGGTGACCCCGACGTGACGGTCCCCACACCATGATCGAAATTTACCATAATATATTTAATGGCGAAAAGTACACGCAGTGTTTCTTGATTATGTTATCCAGGAAGGTAAGAGAATTAGTCTTACGCTTCAGGTCCCAGTCCGGGATCAGTGATGCAGTGCTAAACCACCTTTTAAATAAATATTTTGCATTGACCCTTCCAAGAATCAAACCTAGGACTTCAAGCATGGTAGGTAAACACACCACTACGAGGCGGAATTTTCTCCGTTCAAATTCTTTTTTTCTGGATTTGAATCTAGTTCTATTTACATTGGCTGGACAGGACTTTTCTTATTTTTAACAGATTGAAAAAATCGGCTTTCGATGTTTTTTTAATTATTTTTTGTTTTAATTTTAACAGCATCTTAAAGCAATTTTAAAATTTAACCTTTTGTCACATTATAAAGCATGTAAAATTTTACATGCTTTATAATGCTTACCAACTTTTTTATTTTAACGCCACAGGTATCTGGTCTCCTCGTGGTTTATCAACCCCCCTATGTTCGGCGAGAACAGCATCAGCTAAACTGATCCTAGATAAAGACCGCCCGCATCCTCGAGCTAATCTTCTGACCATGCAATTCGGCCAATTTATTGCTCATGATGTATCGTCAACAGTCACCCTGACGTTCGGTAAGAAAAAAATCCAATATTTTACAATTAAATAAATTTGTTTTTTGTATGTACCACTATTTATTTTTTATAACTAGTTTCGGCAAAATACTATGCTTTCTTCAAGGTTAATTACAAAATTACATTGTTTAAAATTTACGCAGTTAGGGTAGAGTGGGGTGGTTAAGGGAGAAAACAGGGGGTAGAAACTGGTTATCTATCTTCTTTATGTATAAAAATGAATGTATGAAAGTTTGTCCTTTATGGACTCGATAACTACCGGACCAAAGTGTTAGGAAAACAATATTATTTACATGAATTAGGTTGGTAAATAATATTTTCAATATGTTCATAAAAAAAAAGTTAGGAGCGAATATGTGTTTTTCATCGAACTTTCAGGGTCACATTCGACTGGAATGCATATTCCAAAAAAGTTGAGATTGTTGTTTTTTTGTATATTAAAAAGTTTGTATTCTGACATTTACAAACATCAATTGAACGTAGTTATGTAGAAAGCAGCCAAGTCCACAATTTAAAAAAAAAATATAGATATTGATGTTATCAGGTGCAGTAAGGTCAATTCTATGTGTTGCTAAAAACAATCAGACCGCTTTCATACAAAAAATGAAATAATCGCCTTTTGAAAATGGTTTCCATTTTAAAAATGGCATTTCTCAATTTGCAGAAAACACTCACAAAACTAGAAAAAGCTTACGGTACTTTAAAGACCAATAAAACTGGTCCAACGCATAATTGAATTCTTGTTTGTTCTATGAAAAAAACTTATGTATTTATTGTTCATCATTTGTTAAAGTCAATTTCAACATTCCAACTGTTGTGTAGATTCGATTATTTACCCTTTTCACTAAAGTTCTATTATCTCAGTTTCAATTTTCTATGGCTGGCTGCTTTCTGCATAACTGCGTTCAATTAGAGTTAGACATTTGCAAAAAAATCTTTATTCGAAAATTAATTATTTTATCTTTTGGAATTTAACCATCAACAAGTACCTAGGTACCTGATTAAACTCAATATTAAAAAAAATAGTTTTGGAATTCAATCATAAACAAGTACTTAGGTACCTACATATTAATGAAAAGTCTTTTTTCTTTTATCCGGGGAGTTTTTACACGCTTTCACGGCACAGTCATTTTTCTTTAATTATTATTTATTTATTTATTGACGGACTTATACAGTACATTCTAACAATGGTAACTACATTTCCTCATACTAAATACAGGCACAAATGAAATAAAATACAAGTAAATAAAATTAAAACTAGGTCAAAAAAAAATTTACTACCTCAAGACAAGATCTGGTGTATCTTAGTTCTTTTTTTCTTTTGGTTTCGAATTAAATGTCAAGGTGAGGTCAAAACCCGGCTGTTAAAGAATAACTAAATTCTCGTTAAGCATGAGTTGAGTATCGTAATTTAAGAATGCTCAGGGTAAAAAGGGTTCTTATTTTTTCTAAATTAATACGTATTTTCTCCATGGATTATGGCACAACAGTAGTGATTTTTGCACGATTTTAATTTGAACACGACGAGGACTTTTAGCCAATCACACTAGGAGATAAAACGAAAAACATACCCTTATAACGAATATATAAATAGCTCAAAAAAGTACAAAATAAATAACGTGTGTCCTTATTTACGAAAAAACATTTGTTCAACCAGCTAATAGCAGGCAAGCCAAAGTTCGCTAGTTTATTATAAATTGCGGTTGTACTCGTAAAGTGATGTTATTAATCTTTTTGAAATGTTTTTTTTACTAAGCAAATTATTCATAATGATATATTTTATTTTATTTTTAATTGCAGAGAATGGTAGTGCAATTTCTTGCTGCAGTGCGGATGGCAAATCGGCTCTCCCCTCGGAGCTTCGTCACTTCGGTTGTTACCCCATCCAGTTGAATAATGAAGACAACTTTTACGGAAAATTTGAGCAACAATGCATGAATTTTGTTAGGACACAGCTTGCTCCTAATCACGATTGTTCACTTGGATTCGCCAAGCAGGTTTACATTTCTTTTGTAATATAAATAATTTTATCGAGTAAATCGTGGGTATTCTGCGAAAAAGCACTAAGTCAAAATTACTACTTCTGAGATAATTGAAGTTCAAAATTTGTAACGAAATAACTTTTCTTTTTATACTAAACATTACTAAGCCAACTTGAAAAAATGTTAAATTGATCTATTAACTACATTTTATTCAATTGTTTTAATAAATAATAACTGAACTTTCAGAACGTTTTTTTCAAAATAATAGTGGATTGACATGACTTAGCGGACTTTCGCTCTTACATAATACGAGTACCACAGTAAGGAATTCAAATTGAAGTCACATTGTACCTACTATGGTCACTTTGAGGGAAATGTTTTTTTTCTTTAATTAAAAAAGTTATGCAATCATTTTATTTAATGTACAGTACCTATTACATTAGGTAAAATAATAATTTATTAGTTAAAAGAGAAAAGAAATAAAATAATAATTGTCACATTTGCCCCTGAGTGAAGCACGTAGACATCACTTACTAGGCATCTCCAGGATATCATGTTGCCGACCAACAATCTCACCTTTTCTCAAGTTAGTACTGCTCCATAAGCTCCGCTGAATACATCCGAAATAGTTTTATTGATGGCCCACCAGTACGGCGTCTCTTGCAGTGGCAATCCGTGCTTTATTTTATAGGTAATCTATTAAAAATATTCATTAATTTGTACCACATATATGTACTTACATAACATGTAAGTAATGTAATTATAAATGACTATTTTTTTGTAATTCTGTGAAAATCAACTCAAACAACAATTATTATTAACCACGCGATAAACGTAGCTTTATTCTACACTATTTTAATACAATACTTGCACAAAAGTTTATTAACAAATACCACAATGACATTCCGCAGATATTTCCATTATGATCTGTCATTGACAGTACTGTCAAGACTTGAGCACTGGCCGATTTCTTTTAAAATGAATAATGCCTAAAACGGCCACTGCGAACGCCACCTGTCCTATGTGAGACATAATATGTCAACGGTATCCCATCAAAGAAAAATAGTCCTTCGGAAATAATGATCGAAATACTAGTTTCCAAATAGAGAATCTTCTAAAAATATTTGTAATCTGCAAGTTTGTTTTAGTACGAAAAAAGCCGACTTGGGTTAAAGACGAAAAATACAGTGTACTTTTTTGTATGGAAGAATAAGCTTAGGCAATCGGCTAGTTTCATCGTTCAGTAAGAATAGGCTGGGCGCGCTTCATAGATATTTTTTTGTAGAAAAATATAAACGGTGATTTATAATAAATTACAATTACTTTATTTATTTTCGCATAAACATGGTTACTATAAATTATTATTAATAAAAGTCAAATATAATGGTAAGCTGTGCATAATCGCTTACTTTGACGATTCTCCCCTGGTCTCTTGTCCCTAGATGCTTTTCCTCTGAACGAATTTATGTTATATTGACTTATTACAGAAAATATCTTGACTTGTAGTGTAGATAGGACTTGGACAGTCTCCCTCCATCTGGAACGATCTTTCTTCTATAGACATTCGTCAGCGATAATTCTGATAACTTAGTGACTGTGCCGCTCCATCTTGTCGGTTGACGTCCGCGTGACCTTGCCCCTTCGACACTTCCCAGGAGAATAGTTTTCTCCAAACTATCAGAGTCTCCCCTGGAAATATGCCCAAAGAACTGCAAAATTCTTTTCTCGCACATGGATATCAGTCTTTTTCCTATGTCCAATTCATGGAAAATAGATGCATTCGTACCTCTGGCCGTCCACGGAATCCGCAGCATTTGCCGTCAACACCACATCTCGAAAGATTCGATTGTTTTTCTTTTCAGATTCCCTCAGTGTCCAATGGCGCTACTTTATTAGCTCGATCAATGATCATAAGCTTAGTTTTGCTCATATTCATTGAGAGTTCCAGATCTGAACTAGCAGCATCTATTCGGTCAATTAGTTCTTTCGTTTCAATATCTATATCTTATCTTATCTATAAGATTTATGTTATATTGACTTATTACAGAAAATATCTCGACTTGTAGTGTAGATAGGACTTAGTGCGTTTTTTGCAAATTGTAGAGTATTTTTTCAACAGCATAACCTCATCATTTAGTAAAAACAGCCAAATTTTGGCTTAGTGCTTTTTGGCAGAATACTCACGAAATACGATAAGGTGCCATGTTTGAGTCTAAATCTCTTAATTCTGCAACGAACATAAAGGAATATTATTTATTCTAATAACATTCGTGTTTTAATTTATTTTTTAGATGAATGGTGCAACCCACTTCCTGGATCTATCCCAATTATATGGATCTCATCAAGACTCCTTAAGTTCTCTGAGGGAGTGGTCCGGGGGGCGGTTGAAAATGTTTACAGACTTTGGAAGAGACTTGTTGCCACTAAGCGAAGATAAAAATGACTGCATCACGATGGAACAAGGATCTGCATGCTTTAAATCAGGTAGGTTTTTTATTAACGTACAAAAGATTTGATTTACGGTACGTGTTCGGAATTTTCTTGAATGAAATCAAACGCGATATTATAATCCCTTTCGGCAACTAATCAAGCATAAGTTACTGAGTTGGTACACCAATTGCAGCGTATTTTGATCATTTTTATTATATGAAGGTACGATGATCAGTTTTACTCTTCAGGTACCAGTCAGGGGTCTATGAAAAACTCCTTTTTAAATTAATATTATTGTCATACAATAATTAAATCGAAGTGGTTGATGAATACATATATCTAAGACACAAATTCAAACTCGGTAAAGATAACCAGACAGCAGAATTACCAAGAAAAATAGGGGTAAGTTAGGCTGCTTTCGGCAAACTAAAATATATTTTTAAAAACAAGGAAGTCCCTATATGCTTAAAAAGACGAGTCTACGAATCGTGGGTATTGTCGGTAGTGACATACGAACTAGAAACCATGTCTGTTACACAGAAAAGTAGCCAGAAATTAAAATGCACGCAATGATCCATGGAAAGACAGATGCTCGGTGAATGTTTAAGAGATAGAATAAGAAATTAAGAAACAAGGCGCTGAACCGGAGTTATGGATATCATGGATCGTGCAGTAAAATTAAAATGGCAGTGGGCAGGACACTTAGCGAGGCAAAATGATGGCAGATGGACACCCAGAATAATAAAGTGCAGACCGTGGGCAAACAAAAAAAGTGGTGAAAGGCCGCAGAAAAGTTGAGTCGATGATATCGCCTCTATTGCCGGTAAAACATGGATAATGAAAGCGGGCGAAAGAAAGGAACGGGGACGTTTGGAAGAAGCCGCCATTTAGCAGTGGACATAAAAAGGCTGAAGAAGAAGAAAGAAGAAATTAATATTTCATATCAATCGTGTTGGGAATCGAACCCGCAAGTTCTTGCATGTTAAACACGCTGACCATTACACCACGAGACCGATAAACACGATATATCTGTTTTACATTTACCATAGAAATAATATTTATTTAAACTATTTGTACAATAATAATGGACGTACCTATTGTTTGACCTATCTGTTTTTATTTATTTATTTTATTAATGTACACGTCACAAGTGCCTTTTTATAAACATTAACATAAATACATTAAACATAACCGTGTCCTATTACAAAATTATGATATAATACAACAACAAAAAATAGTTTTACGTATAACACATTTTTTTTTACACATTGTGCAATATTGTAATACTATTAGATACATTATACTTAACATGCTTAGATAAAAAAATATAAAGATAACCCAGAAAATTAGAAATGGCATAAATCACAAATTCTTAATTTGTTAGTATTTTTGCCATGTTATATTGGAATGTATTTAGTACATTGAATGCCCTAGGTTACCTGTGTTTTTATTAATTATATCCTTTTAACACATGAAGACAATCTCCGGCCCGTGGAAGGAGACGTTTTGATCCTGTCCGCTGAAATGTGGAATTTCGATCAAACCAAAATTCAAACATAAAGTTTATATTTGAAGCACTAACTTTGTGGTTATTCATTATAATAAAATAAATAAAACAACTTTGTTTAAACCACTAATTTTTATTTTTCACCGACCGGTTTCAAAGCAAACAAGCTTCATCGTCAAGGTTTACGGACGAAGAAGCTTGTTTGCTTTGAAACCGGTTGGTGAAAAATAAAAATTAGTGGTTAAAAACAAAGTTGTTTTATTTATTTTATTATACCAAAATTCGTTTATAAACTTAAGACATCGAATGAGTGTGTGATTTATTGTTTTTTTTCATAATACCTTGATAAATAATATTATCAGAAAGTCTTTGGTGATATTTCACGAAAATGGTTCTTAATATCCTTTCTTATTATCTTCAAAATATATGATGTCGTATTAAATAGTAATAGAATACAACTTTTAGTTAAAGGTTAGTTAGGGACGTTTTACGTGCAATGTTAAGAGCCCCCGCTGATATATGAGAGTGCGCTAACTGTGGCGACATGACAATACGGTGACAAAAAGTTCCAGCGTGACGTGACTGTCACCCGGCCCCAGTCTGTACATTGCTATGGGAGTGCGCTCACAAGGAACTTTTTGTCATTCTGCCAGCACACGCCTACCGAACGGACGTGTGTTGTGAATTTCTCAGTTATATTTAAGACTAACATTTTTTTTTTTTAATTTAACAATTTATAATACAATATTACAACTAAATACAATTTTTTACATTAATTAAAAACATATATTTAAATTAACGTTTCCCATTACGTAAAATAAATAAACAATTCTTGTGTACATAATTGGGGAGTGACGTCTTACAATAGTTTATTTTATTTTAATTAATAATATTTTTGAGGTAACATAAAAAAAATTACAAAAAAATATATAAAAGAGGTTTTTAATCAGTGTTACATAAAGAAGTATTATAAGTGATAACTTTTCACTTCTTTCTTAAATATATTGTATTCCTGACTGTACTTTTTATTATATTTGTTCATTTCATTAAAGAAAAATATTCCTCTGTAAATATAATGATGTTGTGCTGTAGTTGTTTTTAATTTAATATTATTACAACAGTAATGAAGAACATTTTTGACAGGATAATATAGAAGTCTAGGCATTTATAGGGCTTATGACCTGTCATTGGCTAGTTTAAGTGGCCACTTTACACATTGTAAAACATTCACCATTCTACCCATATTTGAGCATCATTCCTTCAACTCTTTTATCTGTTGATGTTTGTGAATTTAAAGAGCTAAAACCTTTATTTATGCGGGCGAAATTTAAGATGGCTCCTTCTCTGCAAGAAGACGATATTGACAACGAATTGTTAATAGAAGACATAGAGAAAAGGCCAGTATTGAATACAAAAATTTTGAAGGAATTCTCTGATATTCATTTGAAAAGGAAATTGTGGGACGAGATTTGAATTAAATTATTTCAAAACTGTTTATTGACATATGAAAATAATTTTTAAAACTTGAGAGGATATTGACGTAACTCAGAATACAGAGAGTAAAATTTTTCTTTTAATAATCATTCATTACATATGGGATGTACCCGGTAGTGTTATTCAAGAGCGCAAATCACTGCGACCTCTTCGAAATCCATCGCTAAATGAACATTTTGTCACCAGTAGTGAGTAGTGAGCGCACCTACAGTGACACAACGTGACAGTGACAAAACGTTACGGCGACAAAAGTCACAATCAGCGGATGGTGTAAATGGGACTTTACTGGACTAGGAATGCAGTTATTTATCTAGAAAATCATTTCAATCCAGAGTGCATCATGCGTCTTTTTAATTTTGGATTGATTGCTGTTATTTATTTCTATAGCGTGTTCTTCAACTAAAATAACTCACATATATATGTTTTTGATTTATGTGTGGGTGGTAATTTTGATATTCCGGCTCGCAACTCGAAGAAAAATATATAATCGTGCCCAAACTGAAAAATGTGGCCCATGATTATTGAAAAATCTAATCACAAATTCAAACTCTTTTGATATGTTTCAGATGCATCGCATAATTAAAAAATTAAATGTAGTTTTCACAATTTTAGGTGATGGCCATGCCAACCAGATGATTTCTCTAGTGGCTGTCCACATGCTTTTTTCCCGAGAGCACAACAGAATTGCTAAAATATTATGTGATCTAAACCCTCATTGGTTAGATCAGCGAACGTTCTTGGAAGCAAGAAAAATTGTCACAGCAGTATTTCAGCACATAGTATACAATGAGTATCTTCCCCTTGTTATTGGTAAGATTCGAATACTTGATTGATGACCTATAATCAGAAAAATACAATAACATTCACTGTCTATGCCTCAAAAAGCTACACCCACAGCAATAGTTAATGTAAATGTGTGTAACCAGCTGATTCGGCGAGCGCCCGTAAAGCTATGGTTTCCTATAAATGGTGTCGTTATCTAGAGCTACGAGCTGTAATGCCGTAGGCGTAACAAGACGGCCATTTTAACGGAGACCAGGGCCGCGATTATGATGGGATGCCTTAGTTTCTCATCATACCGTCACCATGACGGTATAGTTGAAGATAAATTCTCTCAAGCGATTACCAAAATACATTACCGACCCCTTAAGCTAGGGTTTCCTAGGACAGCGGTGCCCGTATTTTAACGGCCGTAGTGAACGGTGATGCAGTGGACAGCCGTCGTAACGTCGACTAGAGAGTGGTTTCCTAGGGAAACGGTGTTAAATGGTGTTGATAACACCGTTTTCCTAGGAAACCACACTCTAGTCACCGTTACGACGGCTGTCCACTGCATCACCGTTCACTACGGCCGTTAAAATACGGGCACCGCTGTCCTAGGAAACCCTAGCTTTACCTTCAAGTTTTGGGTAGGTACACGGATATGTAACAAGACGAAGCGTACGTCACGGTACACATATCGAAGCACTAAAGTGACAGGTTCGTTTTGACGTTATATTTGAATATAAAGTCTGCCGAGTGATTACAAAGATACACTACGGATCCCCTCACCATCAAGTTTTTATGTATGTAAATAGGTTTGTACCGATGGGTCTAGTATCCCTGGATACTCATATCTACGGATTAAAAATGACAAAAAAAAATTCACCTAGCAATTTTTTCGTTAATTACGATTTATTTACATTTTTTATTGTTTTGAGGTTAGCACACTTTTTCTTGAAAGCCTATTAAAAATATGAAAGAGAAATAAGTCAATTTTGAAGTCGAATTGAATTCCAACATAACTGTCAGTTTTAAAAACGAAGGCCTAGATGCGCAGATAATGTGGCTAGATTCTGCCCAATTAACAAATAAGTTAAATGAATTTAGTTATTTTATATTTTCCATTATGTTGTTCACAATCAACAATTTACTGACGTGCTTCATAGCTAGTTGTTAGTTGTTACAGGTCCTATGACGTCTCGTCAATACTGACATAACTGCGAGAGTAAAACAGACAAAACGAGTTTCATATTAAAAAACCTAGTGTTTCAGCTCCAAGAAAGTTTTACTTAAACGTAAGGATTTAACTAATTAAGCAAAAGTTCAATATTTTTTTTATAAATCCTCCACGTAGTTTTTTGCCTAGATTTTGAAACAAAACCGCTGAGTCAAGATTCCGAGTAAGGAGTTGGCATTGATATTGTTTTTCGCTTTAATATTTTCAATAAACTTTCACCTTAATTTTGATGTTTTTTTTTGTTTCTGATTCCCGTGTTAACAGGTAATGTAGCTATGGAAGAATTTGGATTGAAGCCTAGACATGATTACTCTATAGACTATGATGTGACCGTCAACCCAAGTCTTACTAATGAATTTACCGTGGCAGCTTTCCGCTTTGGTCATTCGACAGTTGATGGGAAATTAAAGTGAGTGGACATTACATGCGCAGTTAATACTACTATAATTAATAAGGTACTAGGGTCGCGATTATGATGGAAAGCTAAGGTCGGCATACCTTCACCATGGCGGTATATTTGAAGATAAATTCTCTCGAACGATTACCAAGATACGCTACTGAATTCAGACATAACTGTCAGTTTTGAAAACGAACGTCTAGATGCACAGATAATGTGGCTAGATTCTGTCCAATAACAAATAAGAGCATCTAGGCGTAAAATGTTGCTACCATGAAAAATAAATTTAGTTATTTTATATTTTCCATTTGGTTAACTATCTTTCTGAGTGTACGTATCGAGACGTTAAAGGAGCCGGCTTTATAATAGCTCGGTAGATACATACAGATGATCGCTAAGCCACCCGTCTTGGTAATTGTCAAAAGCCATCAAATAAATATGTTCAAGCGAGCATTTTTTGCTTAAATTGGGATGGGGCACTTTTTTATCACAGAAGCCTATTTAAAATATAAATAAGAACTATTTAAAATTTAAGTAAGTACAGATTGGGGACTATATTTTCCGAATAATTAATTGATTGGATTCGATCATAATGTGACGTCGAAATGACAAGGCGGTAGAACATACCGAGGTAGATAGAGATAGAACAGAAGATGGCGTTCATAATCGCGGCACAGATGGATATTTGTTTTGATCGTTTGAATAGCTGAATGAATGAGCTATTTATATATGTGTCTATTTTTTCTTTCTTATATTTAAAATATATTTAAGTAAATTACTATTCTTTAATTTTAATTATATTATTTTACTCTATTTTCTTACTTAAAAAAAAAAAAAAATCTTTAAACTATTTTTATGTTTATTATTTTATACGTGTACAGTATTATGTCTGTACTCTTCTTATTTGATTATTAATTAAAACTAATGTCTGAGCACCCGATGACAAACTATTATTGAATAGTTTATCGGGACAAAATATATCTTAATACTTTGTTTTCTTTATAATGTATTAATATTGTAATAATATGTATATTTTATTGAATTAAGACTCTATAAAAAAAAATATTAAAAAATAATAATTTGTCTGCTACCGCTCTTGTTAACCCAGCATATGCTAGCTTTGCAAAATTTCAGCAGTCTTTCTTAGAGCTACATTTGTACCAAAGCTAGTATACTCCTAGAACAATAACGTCATTACTGAACGTCACCAATAATTTTTACATTTCACAAATCATGTATAATTTTCTAGGCTGTTTAAAGGATTGGATGTAGATGAAATAATTTCAATTCCTGAAGTTATGTTCCATCCAGCAAGAATGAGGATTCGTGAATTTTATGACAGATTACTAATTGGATTAACTTCACAGCCGATGCAAGAAACGGACCCTTCATTAAGTATTCAGGTATTTAAATCGAAATCCTAATATTGATGGTCCCTAAGAAAAGTACGTGTAATTTCATTATATTCCATAGTAAACTTTCCGTCCTTTGTCAACTTGTAAAAATGCAAAACATTTGCGAATAGCGATAATTATTATGAAAAGAGATGATATTTTAAATTCTATAAAAGTAGTCCAGAAAACCATTATTAAAGTTAAATTGAAAAATAAAACGGCAATATTCAACGATTATGCTGTATTAAAAATTTCAAGTTCTCAGAGTTAAAAATATATATTTCAAACAATAAAAACAAAATTATTGTCATTACATCCTTATATTCTTTTGATAAAAAGAAGGGAAATCATAAGATTTTTCTAATTTTAAACGCCGTGCTGTTCTTATAATATCCCGCTATTTAAAAAAAAACTTAAGTAGTGATAAAAAAATACAAATATACTTTTAAAAATATGTAGGTACCTATAACTAAAATATAATTACTTTTCGAACGGCAGATTACGCCTCTTAATTGAAAATGGTAAATTGAATAGGAAAGTTACTAAAGAAAAAAAAAACGGTTATTAAAAAGAAATGAAAGCATTTGAAATCACTTTTTTTTGTTTATCTCTCAACTTCTAGGTTAAATTATACCTTCAATAAATATAAAAAAAACGGAATAATAATTTTAAACTTATTTATTTTGTACTTATTTATTGCCTTTATTTTGTTTTGTCTTTCAGTTGACCCGATACTTGTTCCGTGGTGGTAATCCTCATGGAATCGATCTTGCTTCACTGAACATCCAGCGAGGAAGAGACCATGGCCTGAGGACTTATAATGACTATAGAGAACTGGTTGGCTTACCAAAAATAAGGGAGTTTTCTGATTTTGGAGATTCTGTGAGTATTTTTACTAAACATTACTCTCCAGTGATAGGTAAAACGGATGAAAACATATTAAGTTGCTCTTAGAAGATTCAATAAATATTAAATGTTGACTTCTGGTGACGTGGTCGGGAACGTGAAAAGAAATTGATTGCAACAGAGATAGGACGTCACTTACAGCATTAAGTATTTTGAAAATGCATATAAGGTCCATCTCAGCTCTACGTTTCTCCAATGAAGACAGATTGAGAAATTGCTCTATTTCATAATAGGAATAATTACTCCTTTGCAATCCGAGCAACCATGCCACATTTTTTTAGAAAACGGTGTTGGACAGACTCGATATAGTCAATACGAGTCCTATAGAATGGAGACCAAATTGGAGAAACATATTCTAGATGGGGACGAACTAGTGAGCAGTAAAGTGTATTGTTGAGGAAAGTCAAGCAAAGGATGTGGGATTAGGTAGGAATGAATTTAGAAGGAGACGGTGAGAAGATCAAAGAAAAAATAGGAATGATGTGGTGAAAAGTTTTGGGACCAAGTATAAATAAGGATTTTTCAGGCCTTTCTTAAATGAAAAAATAAATATCAATATTTCAAATTGTCCAAATGGTTAAAGACAATACTGGATTTCACCCCCTACAAATTTTGTAAAATATCCCTTTTGAATAAATATTTTTTTTTAAATATTTTTTTTGTTTTTTTGCTATTTTTTGCATTTTATTTAGTGCTGTGACTAATAAGTTTTTTTTATTGGTGGTATTCGGTAGGTACCCTTTACATTTAAATTATTTGTGGTCGTATGATGTTCCTAAATATTTCAATTTTGGGGCCATTCTCAATTAATTGTAAATATTTGTGGAAGAACCTCAGAATGGACCCAGTTTTTCGTACATAATAATTCACAAATAAACCATAATCATTCCATGATTTGCACCCAATGGTACATAGAGCATTGCACTGGTACTCTGATCGCGGCGCGCGTGTCCGTGATAATTTGTATATACATGGGGGCGAGATAATTCAGTTTTACGCTTTAATTACCTGTCCGAAGACCATTAAATATTTCAGGGGGATAGCACCTATCGTATGCCCATATAAATATTTCACGTTGACCTTGCCGGGAATCGCCTGGTAGACAATTATGCTGACTAGTAGCTCAATCACAAAAAACTATCGACTTGCTTAAAATCATGCTAAACATTTGAGCGATCATAATGAACAATAATGAACATCCTTAAGTTATCGCAGTCAACGCATGTGTAATCTCTAAGTCAACGCTTGTGTCGGTTTGTTTTTTTTGTTTTCCTCGTAAATAAATACAGTTCATTGGCGAAAAATCGGCGTTTACTATAAAAAATAATACAATATTTTACATTTGCAAAATAGTAAGGAGTATCTAATACAAAAAAGAGAAAATTAAATTACAATTACTACGGCAACTGCTTTTCTTGACATTTAGCTTGCCAAAAGCCGGCTATATGCAATAAAAAGCATGATAAATAATAAATTAATAAATAAAAATAGCAGTTTTGGAATATTTTCCATATTCACACCGGTGAAATTTAAATATGCAATTGCGCAGCAGGATTATACGTCGAGAAACGTAAATATTTTTACATTTAATATTAGGTGTTCACGGATGTTCTATTGTGATCGTAAATAAGATAAACAACCATGGTGAAAAATTGTTTTCACGTCACTTATTAGCACGTAAATAGTTATTTGTGATTGAGCTACAGTAGATCACTAGGCTGACTAGTTTACGTCCGATTTCCTTTTCTAAGATTTTCTCCTAAGAGAAATTATCTTGTCGAAATTACTCATCCAGGGCTCAGGGCCCCGATTACAATGGGAAGTTAACAGAGTTATCTTCGACGTCTATGAAGAAAAACCGATATTTGTATACGAAAATCAGTATGTTTGATTGAGCATTTAAAGTATCTTCGTCAGTAACCTATAATTCAACATATTTAGAAGATGAAATTGCATGCATATTCTGCTTTTTATACATAAAACTTAATATTTCTTTTGTAGATAAAATGGAAGATAAATGTTAACTTCCCATTGTAATCGGGCCCTGATTCTGTTTAAACAGATAAATTCATTCTTTGTTTAGCGTTGGAAACTTGAAAGTTAATTGAATCAGGAGACCTCAATCTGAGCACATTTTCATCATCAACATAGCTCTTTCTGCATCTAATCGTACATAGAACCCTGCATTAGTAAACCAAATGCAGTGTATTTTGATCATCTGCAAAATCAAGGTAATGTGATGAAATATTACAGTTTAAAAAACGTTTTAAATTAATATTTCACCTTCACCCTGATAAGAATCGAGCCTCCAAAATGTAAAGCAACACGCCAATCTTCCGGTTTTTATGTTTGAGATTTTAATCTGAGAGCAGCCATCGAGTTTAAAACACTCGTCCACGGTTCTGGTTCTATTTCACACACATAACATTATTCTTCATCCATATGAACGCGGAGATTAAAAAAATATTAATTATTGGTCATAAACTAGATTCAAAACATCTTAATAGCAGTTAATTGGCGAAGTGCATTATTATTTACTTATATATATATATATAAGTTATATATATCCCTTCTGATCCCAACATCAACAGTTTAGATAAATTTAAAGAAATTTGATTGCAGAAAAATCCGCTTTTGAAATATAAACCTAGTTTATTAAAGGCAAGGTATATAACAAAGCAACTTCTACATAAAAAAAAACAACAAAAAAAATATTATTTACTTAATTAAATATTTTTAAGTTTTGGTTTTTGGAGTATATATATATATATATATATCCCTCCTGATCCCAACATCAACAGTTTAGATAAATTTAAAGAAATTTAATTGCAGAAAAATCCGCTTTTGAAATATAAACCTAGTTTATTAAAGGCAAGGTAAATAATAAAGCAACTTCTATATAAAAAAAAAAACAACAAAAAAAATATTATTTACTTAATTAAATATTTTTAAGTTTTGGTTTTTGGAGTATTAAAGCGGGAATTATTTTTTTTGTCATTTTTTAGATTGGTCGCCATATAAGCAAAGTATACTCGACTCCTGACGAAATCGACCTGTGGGTGGGCGGCCTTCTGGAAGCTCCAGTAAACGATGCTCTAGTGGGGTATACCTTCAGGGAAATCATTGCTGACCAGTTCGCCAGGTTTAGGAGAGGAGACAGATACTTCTACGAACACAGTCCGCTCACTAATCCTGGACACTTTACAATCGGTATAAAAATATCTTACATTTCAAAATTTTACATTTGGGCTAAGGAAAAAGTTTAATAATATGTGTTTTTTTTTTTTTTTTTTCTTAAAAAAAAAGAAATATTTGCGTTCTTATGATTTATCCAAATATTTAATTTTGAGGGCCATTTTCAACGAGTTGTAAATAACTCACTATTAGAAAATGGAATCAAGTTGGGGTATAGTGGGATTCGAACCACAGACCTTTGGTCCGTGAGTCCGAGACACTAGCCACAGGACCACAACCCGATCAAATTTAATTAGTTAGTTATGATTTTCTTTTAAAAATGTTATGGTTGACTCAAATACTTCAATTTTAAGGGGCCTTTTCAACGCGTTGTAAATAACTTCTTACCAGAAAATGGTCATTCAATTGTGCTAGAGGGGGGTTTTGAATCATGGAACTCAGATCGGTGAGTCCACGACACTACCCACGAGACCACAACCCAGTTCTTAAGGCGGTTCATCCAGCCAAACACAATTTCATTTTCGTTTTAAGACGGTAGTGAGTTTTAAAAAGAGACAGCAATATATTTGTCCGTGCGCGCGGGTGAGTCAAGCTTGGGTAAAGTTAAATACAGTATGCCCGCTAAGTACCCGCAAAAATGAGATTTTTTTTACCTGCATGGTCATGAATTTGAATTTGAGTTCCAATAGTTCCTTTTGAAAACTATAATTACTTTTGCAAGATAAATAATATGTATTATGTTACAGTACGGACTCACGGCTCAATTTATTTATTATATTTGGATTATAAATTTGTTCTCACCTATCATTAATTTTCGTATAAACTATTTTTTTTACATCGTTTTTGGAATATTATTTATTCCTTAGTCTTAATATATCAATGTGGTGGATACGATTTAATGCATAAAAAGTATACAAAAAAAAAAACAATATTTTATCATCAGTAAATATTTTATTATTTATCCAGATACATATCCAATTACATTAACAAATATATTATTGCTGATAAAAAAGAAAGTAAAAAATACCATTTAATTATTAATAAAAGCACACATATTCTATCTAATACTTAACATATTTTTTGTTAAAGCTACACTTTATTCACAAACAACATAATAAAAGTAAAATATAATATACTTGTTATGTCTTTAAAAAAAAAACATTTATTGAAGTCAAAACACCGAAATTTGCATACAAGGAATATCTACCACCGATGTTAATTCCTCTAGATGAGAAAATCCGCTACCTATGCTCATAATTCCCGAAACTATCGCGTGATTTATGTCAATTTTATTTGATTCATTACGATCTGAATGTATCGAAAATATTCTATTGCACATTTCACTTTTCACAACAAATGTGCTATAAAAACCTTTCCTAACTTCAGATCTAAACTTTAAATTTATAATGGAGCACTGTAAAGCATTGTCATGTTTTGCGATTTCTTGTAATTTTTCAAAAAAAAACCCTAAATCAATTATTCTTCGTCCACTAATACTAAAATGAGTATTGTCGTCTTCTTTTTTTTTTTCGTTCAAACAATATCCAACATCTTCTTCAAGTATTGTTTCAGATACCTGTTGGAAAAATAAAAAAATATATATGGTATTTGCAATATCTAACAGTGCACAAGACAATAAAATAGGAAACATTATTTTATTATGTTCAAATTTTATTAACATAATTGAGTTTTCTAAGAAAAGAACCCTTAATGAGGAACGCAATTAGCTGTGGTTTTAATATGCATTTTCAATCACCAAAAAATCCGAGTTTGACTCAAATAAATATGTAGTTCCAAGAATCAACAGTGCTTATCATGGAGTGTGCATAAATGTTTCGGTGAATTCTATTTTTAATAAGCTAGTGATAATTAACTCAGTAGGTATATAAATTAAATGATTTATTTCATTTTTTGGTAATATTATTACTAAAAAAAAAAAAAACTAAAACCAGCACTATATCCAGAATGCAAAGCTGAGATAAGCTTTTTTTATTTTTTTATATTTTCTTTTATTCAGGAAACATACAGTACAGTTACAAAGTTTAATATTTTACACAATTGGACTTAATTCTAATGGACCAGTGAAGTTTCCATATTAAAAAGCAATTGAATCTAATGTTAATTATGAAAGTATAAAAAAGAGAAGGAAAAAGAAAACATAAATGAAAGTTGTTTAAAAATTTAAATTTAAGTGAAAAAAAAAAATATTTTAAGGTTTGTAGTTTGTAGTGAGTATTTACAAATGGAAATAATATTAAAAATGAAGAAAACTTGTAAGAGTAATTAAGAATGGAAATAAAGAATGAAAAACATACTCAGATGTAAAAATAAAATAAAATAGTAATAACATTTTTTTTAAAAAAAGGAAAAACATAAACACATATTTATTTTAAGGGATTCAAAGAAACGATGAGAAGAATCTTTAAGTGAAATATAAGACAGTAAATTTAAATTTAGGTCAATTTAAAAAACATCTTCAAAAGTTGTAGAACAAAATAAAAAAAAGTCTTTTATGATGGTTCGCTCATGCGGAACGAATAAATGATGGATGTAGAAGTCGATGAAGGTCGAGAAAGACGTGGCATGATCAAGTACAATAAATATTTGAGTTGTCCCATGTCGGAATAATCGGCGTGCGCGCATGAGAAGATGCATGAATGTGAAAGAAGCATGCCACGTGTGCCAGGACAGAGAGGTATAGCGTTCTATTCTCTCTGCCTACCCCTTTGGAGAAATGGCGTGATGTTTAGTTATTTAGTTAGTTATTGAGCATAGCATAAATATGATGCGAGTATGCCTAAATTTATAAGTACAACAAGTGCTTGAAAGTGGACATATGAATTATTCTCGTGAAGATATATGATGCCAGGATAGATTGGTGTGGCGTTCTACCTTCTCTGCCTACCCCTTTATAGAAATGCCGTAATGACTAGTTACTAGTTAGTTGTTTATAATCAATTATATTAGGTAATTAAATTTATGACAATACATACGGTTGAATGAAGAGTATCGCAATTGTAATTTTCTCCATCATCAGCTTCATTTAAACTACTGGAAACAATATGCTTGTCTGTAGAAGATCTTTGGGCAGCCAATTCCCTTTTCCTGAAACACGTTTATTGTTTAGGTGGGTAGAGGTATATATATATATATTTTTTAAATGCACTAACAATCAACACAACATCAAGTATCCATCAAAGATGTTGCTACATTATCTCTGTTTAAATCACGTCTGAAGAAAAATCTCTTTTCTACTCCTTAATCTCTCCTCCTTCCCTCTTTTTTTCATTTTTCCCCTTGAGTAATAGTTTTGATCTAAGGTAATTTATAAACAAATACGTTTATTTCTATTTTTATATGTTCTGTAACTTGAATAAAAAAAATAAAACTATTATTTTATTGGTTGGTTGGAAAAAAATGCCATTTGGCAATAAGCCCGCCAATGTACAAATAACATTATGTACAAAACGTTAAATAAATAAATATTTATTGGATAATTCAAGGCCTCAGAAAACAAATCAATCAGTTGGTAATGTCGTTTCAGTTTCTATGAAGCTCTGCGCCTCATATATAATATGCTAAAGAATACTCGATTCCGAAACACACTGTAGTTATACATGCGAAAATATAAAAAAAATTCTTACCTATTTCTTTCTTCATTTATCTTGTCAAATCTTTTGGTCTTGTTACGATATTTATGTTTTCTTGTAAAACCTTTAGCTTTAATTGTTTTGGAACCCATTTTTAATTCAAAAACTTTAAAAAATCACAGAAGAAACGTCCCGAAAAATCCGACACAGAAAACACGTCCGTACTCGGTGAACGCCCGAGAGAACTGATACCAAACTGTACGTTTAATATATGATTGATTCTCAATGAAAATACATGATTTTATAATATTAATTACATTTATATTTTAGCATTTTTTGAAAAATAAAAAATATGTGTAACTAGAAAAATGTGTGTTGTATGAAGAAATGTAAAAAAAAAAACAATTTTAAAAGTAATATGCATAAGAAAGAGCCATTTAGTTTAAACAATTTAACCCAAAATGGACTCTGAAAGAATTGTATTTTACGAAAATTATATGCTTTTTTTCAAAAAACTAACTCATCATCGGCTTAGATAAATAATAGATCTTTCAATAACTACAATAAAACATATTACAATATATTATCTAAATATAGATAATTTGTGTTGAAAATGTTGAAAAAAACGAAAAGTGCACTTTTCCTTGCAATTTTTTAGTCAAATAAAATTTTAAAAAGAAATTTTTACTTCATCAGTTTACTAGATAAATGTTTAATCTTTTATGTGGTTTTAAAAAAAAATGTTATACTTATTATTAGACTCTAAATTTTAGTTTGAAAACTGCCTTTTTTTGCTCCGCGCTGGATGGATCGCCTTAAGGATTTTGAGAACTAATACACAAAAAAACGTGCGGTTTGTTTTTTAACGAAATAAGTATGCCGTGCGAGAATGATAAGGAATGGTCGTTGTCACAATTATCCAAAGTCTACCCACGTCGATAGAATGAGTATTGAAAATGTGACTATTATATGTATTAGGAAATTAAGGGAGAAATAAATAAGGGCTAAGGATGAGACAAACCTCATAATTATTCTATCAACCCCTCGCGTCGCCACATTGTGATTTATTTATTTTTTCAAATTACAATAAATTACAACTTTTGTAAAATATGTATGGCAAAAAACTAAAAGTTTAAAAAAATGTTTTGTTTTCAATTACAGTCAGTAGGCTCGTTTTGGAATAAATGCCCACATAGGGCCATAATTGAACGTAGTTATGCAAAAAGC
The DNA here is from genome assembly GCF_059751315.1 of Micrasema longulum. Taxonomy (NCBI): domain Eukaryota; kingdom Metazoa; phylum Arthropoda; class Insecta; order Trichoptera; family Brachycentridae; genus Micrasema; species Micrasema longulum. Next base: position 190,479 of record NW_028278703.1, on the reverse strand, counting down.
AGCCGGTCTCCAATTTCGGAAAATGAGATATTGATGTTATCGGGTGCAATGAAGTCGATTCTACGTTCTGCTAAAAACAGCCAGACCGCTTTCATATAAAAAAAACCGTATTAATCACCTCCAGAAAAAGGTGCCGATCACAAAAACGGCATTCCTCAATTTGCAGAAAACACCCACAAAACTAGAAATTTCTTATGGTACTTTAAAAATCTTTTAAACTGGTCAAATACGCAATAAGATTCTTGTTTGTAATATATAAAAAAAACTTATGTGTTCATTGTTTATCGTTTGTTAAAGACAAAAACATTCAAACAATTGTGTTTATTATATAATTCACTCTTTTCACAAAATGGCTATTATCTCAGTTTCACTTTTCTATGGCTGGCTGCTTTCTGTATAACTACGTTCAATTTAAACCTGGTAAAACGTTATGCATTGGCATAGTTTTATAAGTAAGTTTATAAGTAAGACCCATCGACTCTACTTGGCGTGGGCCATTATTTTATTTTTTTATTTTATGTGAAAGTATAGCACACATACATACTCGTACAAATTAATTATTTAAACTTACATAGAAACGGATTAGTAAAGGGAGATATAAGTTATTGTAGTAGATAAGCAAAAAAGAAAAACACAGTAATTTTACACATATAGAAACACATGATCATTTTTTTGCAAAAAGAAAACAGGATTAAAGTGTGTTGTTTATAACTCAAAATTAAACAGAAACAAAAGAAGAACATTAGCTTGACTCTTAATTTTTAGTTAATCGATACGTAAATATTATTGAATCAATGTATGTAGCCATCTCATAATTCATATTTTTTAACCAACAAAAAATATTTTTTTTACCTTTGAAGTGATTGGTTTTACTATAATACGAGTACATGTAACCTTGTTATCTTAAATCATCACTTTTTATAAAGTAGATATGTATTTAAGGCCGACTAGAAAGTGGTTTTATATAATAAAAAAGGTGCTCAACAACAGTACACGAGCAAATTAAAGCCTTGAAAAGGTTTTTTTTTTAAACCAGTTTAAGGCGGCTGTGGGCCTTTTTATGAACTGTTTTACCGTAGTCAATTAATTACTACAGCTTTTTTCAACTAACTAGTCACTTTTTATAAATAGTTATGAGTTAGTAGTAACAAGAATAACAATGAACGATGTTTTAAAAGCAATGTTTTTTTCTAGCCTTCATCATTTTAAAGCTGAATTATTAATAAATTCAATTTTACATTGTTTTAAATCATAAAGTAAACAATGACGTATTTTCACGATGCGTGTTTTTTTTTGGAACTCTTGTCTATACTCGGTAAAAATAAAATGCTGATTATTCAGTTCTTGGATAATATCTGTACTGCCTTCATTAGCGAAACGCAGCGATTTAAAAAAAGAGATACGACACTTCTTAGAATTTATCACTTTATGAAAATAATTAAAAACTGTAAATAATTATTGGTAAAATCACAGTACGTTAATTGTTTCTAAGCATAAAACCAGTGTGTATCAAATATACACTGTGTTTTTACTTAAAATCTTTCGATACTGTTATTGCATAAAAAACTTTAAAAATCCTTATGTCGGTTTTCGCACTGAAATATTTTTTCTTACTGCTTTTTGCTTTATGTGAAATGGTTCGAAATTTCTTGTAGATATTTAACTCATTTTAGAAGTTTTGTCAAAAAGCTGCCATTTTGGTTACGAGGGCAGAGTATTCCTGGGGGCAAAGAATTATGGCACCTTACCAAAACTCAAAACAACTTCTGAGTTTTAAGAGTAAGTGCTTGAGGAGAATATTAGGCGTTCGGTGGTTCGATTTCATAACTAACATTTAAGTCCGTGAACGGACGCAGCAGCCGCCTATTTCGTTTAGTGTATTTATTTTAGATAGTTGTACATATAAAATTTTAACACCTTAACCAATAAACAATATACTCATATGTATATGTATATTCAAAAATAGTTTCTAAAACAAAACATATTTTTAAAACCAGACACTTTCCGATGACACTCTATCTACCTACGTGGATATTTGTTTTTAACAAATATCATAGCCATACCACGAAACTACGCGATTCAACCCAGCACCTCTAATCTATTTTGGCAATTCATCAAACATCTCCTTTATGATACAATTTTTTCGAGTGACCTGGATTCTTCTTTTGAGGAGTATAAAACCTTCAGTGGATAGCGACGAATTTCGTTATTACGCTGAACATCACTAAACAGGTGTTCGGGCAATAATTTATTTTTACTTATATTATAATAAGCGGAATGGGGAATGTTGTAGTACTTAAAGTGGCCACTTAACCCAGCCAATGACAGGTCATAAGCCCTGTAAACGCTCGAATATCCATAATCCTGAATTTGAAAAAATTCTACCTCATCTCTGTAGGGATATAAATAAAATAAAAAAATTTAAAAAAATATTTATTTATAACGAACGTTTTGAGAATACGGTGGTGGACCTGGATTGGACACGGGCTTCGCAGGCCTCAGGAGAACCTAAACTCAAGCTGTCTCTTCTTTACACCTGCGGGCTCCCGCCGCGCCATCCTGAAAGACCGTCGACGACTATCTTTCGGATTTATTTGGCGAAACTAAAGGACGTGGAATTGACGTGAAAGGAGGGGATAGTTCTGGCTGACGATAGGGTTTTCTGGAGGCATCTGGTGATGTCCACATGCTCCACCTAGGAGCGGATGTGGAAAAAGAAGAATTTTCACAAATCAGTAATAACGTTATAAATATCATAAATATACAGAGCGTGTTTTTACAATACCTCTCCACTAGCATAATGTATTTACAAAAACACGTTTTTCGTTGGTAGACGTATCAGGCTTCAATGTTTATCTCTGACCATTTTTTTTAATACAGAAAATAAAATTATTTACTCGGTTCACTCCATACAAATTTTGATAAAAATCTCGCACTGTAAAATCAAAAAATGTATTAAGGAAAAAAATGTAAGTAAACATGCTTGTTAAACTTTTAGTTGTGCCTAACAGCTAGGGTATTCTTTAGCGTTTTCGTCCGTATTTAGGTACGATTATCTGTGTTCACGTACTGAATAAAGCATGTATGGAAAAAAATATTTGGTGTGTCGTAAATATTACTTCTTTTTCTTGGCTTGCGTATATTCTAAATATATTCATTAAAAATTAAACGGATAGCCGGTAACCATTTTTTTTTTTTTTTTCACATAAGCATTCTTCTAAAAAAAATTTTTTAATTCCCTCCAAACTGCAAAAGCAGTTTTTTTGCAGGGATTTATCTCTTTAAACATTTTGGTAGCACAATATAATAATGTTACATAAAATATTTTTAAAAAATCTTAAAAATATCAATAAAATAAAAGTTTAAAAAAATTAAATACAAGTAAATCAAGTCTTTTTTGATAACAAAATATATAAAAAATTATAAATAAACACTTTTTTTTAACGCTGTTTTAAATTGTTTGGTTTCCCCATTTTTTTATAATTTTTTTTTTACACACTTAACTTAGAATTTAAGAAAACGATTTTTAAAACCAATTTTACTTTGTTTTTATTCATATCACTATTCTTTATTTCGTCCGGGAGTCTCTTTACTATGCGAGGGAGTATATACGCCCTGGTCCTATCTCCATACGCATTTATGGCTCTTCTATGAAATTTCCTCTCGCTTTTTATCGCGTTTCATGCTTATGTGATATTGGCGTTTTATAGAAATGAATTGAATTAATGCGTTTATAGAACTATTCGACGGATACCTAATATTAATTAAACTGTAAACATTTCATGAAATCAACTTATTAACCATATTGATATGCAACTCATTGATCGATAAGTGATCATTAAAAATATCATACTTAAACCCCTTTTTGTTTTATGCTCATTAAGAGTATTGTTTTTAACTATGAGAGAAATTCGATATCCGGAGGCCAGATACCCGGCTATCCGGATAAAAGGCTCGCCGATGATCCAGTATCCGGACAAACCACTATCCGTTTTATCACTAAATTTATATTTTCAGCAGCCTTAAAAGTTATATTTTCTTTCAGCCCAATTATCAGAAATAAAAAAAGTTACAATGGCAAGATTAATATGTGATAATAGTGACCATATAGAACTCCACTTCCAATCTCCCAATGCTCTCTTGAGACCTGATGTCCCGGGGTAAGTATCCTTAGAAATTATAATGATAAAAATGTCTGTATAAAAATAACAGAAATAGAACAGCGGTGCTGTTCTGAACTGCTCTCGCGGCCGTAGAAAACACTTTTCTACGGCCGCGAGAGCGTTTGGAATATCACCCCAAAATCCTAGACTAGTGTTTTCGACTTGATGGCAACTCTCCGACTGAAATTCTGAAAAAGTAAATCAAGTGGGGATAAGTCCACCCCATGGTGTAGTGGTTGGTGCATTCCCCTACCATGCTGGAGGTCCCTGATTCGATTCCTGGCAGTATCGACGTAAAATATTCATTGTAGAGTTTTTTTTGCCTTGCTTATTATGTAGAAAGCTTACATTTACTGCAAATGTCTACCTTCTAACTGCTCTATACATTGTATGAAGATCTGTCGGGATAGTTGGCTGTAGCCTTGATAAGGAACTTTTCCGCATTTGCTTATTAATATTAGGTATTCACGGATGTTCCATTGTGATCGCGAATACGATAAACAACCATGGTGAGAAATTGTTATCACGTCGCTCATTAGCAGGTCAATAGTTATTTGTGATTGAGCTACTGGTGGTCTTAAATGGAATCCTTAAGTTTATTTAATTTAGCAAGCATGGACAATCTATAGCATTTTTCACAATCTTGTGTAGTGTGACAACTGTTAACAAATTTAGTCTGATAAAATTGGCCTGCATATTGCCAGGTAATCAGTATTAATAATTTTCCTAATACATATTTATTACCTCACGTGATAAGTCCTTACGGCTTATTACAGTAACGATATCTTCCAGTAGTGCGGTTCTGAATAGAATTAAATAGTAAAAGAAATCTTTGCTAGCACGTAATTAGTATGTCAACTTCGTGCTAGCAACGCATTCTCTACTTTAGACTTCTACAACCTTACCTTTTGTAACATATGACATATTTGCTGTTCCAATATGGTGCACTATTCGGCATCAACTGCAGACATGGGGATAACGATGACGAGAAACAATTATTATTTCTTTAATTTTATGAGAAATGCTGCTATGTTCGATTATCTACAGTGTTCCTCAAGGAAGTACATTGGGACCGCTGCTGTTTTTAGTTTATACGAGTATTGACTGGCTTTGTAGGAGTGAATCCCTTAGACACTTCGCTGATGATACAGTATTGAAATATAGCGCCCCAAATTATGAATCTTTATTAACTTTTTTTTTTTAATTACATCTGTTAAGTGCTTGGCCATAGTGGCGTACGTTTGCAGCGCGTTCACTATTCAACGCACCCGCGCTGTGCCACAAACGCTTCCCCTCTATAACTTAGCACTTAGCTCTACCACGTATATATTTGTATTAAAAATATAAAAAAATGCAAGGTGTTTTTCTTTCAGAAACGAGCCGATTGAATGTCACAATCACCAAATTCCTTTTATAGATTTATCTTCGTGGAAAGAGTTTTAAATAAAATCTGTGTTCGAGTGGATTAACTAGTCAACGTTCTTTTGGTTGTTATTTTAAAAGGGAGTATTTGTTTTATAGAACAAATACAAATTGTTGATTATTGTTAGTACTTAAATAAAAAATTGAATACATGAAAAATAACTGTTTTCAAATAATCCTAATTCCTATCCACTTTTGCTTAAATATTTTCAGTCTACAATAAGGTTATTGATTATTTGGCATATTTTTAGTATTGACAAAACTAAGTTGTTTTATTTTATTTTATTAATTTACCTTACCGTTTTTGGCAAGTGTACAAAATAATATTGAAAATAACATGTTTTTTTTTTACATGTTTTTTGTCATTTTCTTCCTTCATATCCTTTTTGTTGTCCTTCCTAGTAAATTCAAGTAGGGAAGTTATGAAATTCAGTTAATGTTAGTAATTTTTTTATTATAACAATTTACAGATTTTTGTATGTCTACCGGTTTCGAGACGTACCGTCTCTTCGTCGGGACATCACTTTCGCCATAGTAGTTGGACAAAATATAAAACCAACCTGCTGATAGGACATGTTATTAGATGCTAAAACTAACTTATTATTATGCACGTCAGTGCTAACTTCTAATACCATATGTCGTCGGTTTGTCCCACTTAGGTTTTTTTTGTACAACTACTACGGTGACAGTATATAGTGGGATTTGCATGTTAGTGTGGTTAGTAAACCGATGAAAAGACGGGCACGTCTCGTAGCCGGTAGACATAAAAAAATCTGTAATTTGTTATTTACAAATATTTACTAACTTTTATTTTAAATAAACAATCATGAATTAAATAAAACTTTTTTTTTAAATGCTTACTAAAAAAATTAAATATATTATCAGCATCCTTACATGTGATATTTTCAAGTTGTACTCGTTGAAAATATAAAAAATCCTCTCACTCTAAATTTTTTTCCGACGAAATTGATTTTTAGTACGCATTTTGCTAATTTAGGAACAGATAAAGCCAAAAGAATATTCTTCGACGTCATACCACTATGTATATCACTTCATAGTTTTTCCCTATGTAAATTTTATAACAGTCGATTTTTTATATAAATACATTAACAATATAGAACGGCTCTTCTTCTTTATTTTATTGGTAATAGTTCTAGGTAACTATTTGTTACTTTTGTTAAAAAATTGTTTTAAACTTCTTTATTAGTGTTTTTTTTTCTTTTTTCGTTTCTTTTCTTGAATTAATTTATACGTAAAAAATATTTCTCTGTATCATTTTTTTTACATCATTATATATTTTTATACATAAACATATATTATTTACCAAAATATTAGTTTTCAATAATAATACAAATATATATATTTTTTTTAATGTTATTCAAAATTGCCTTCTTAGTTTTTTTTTAACTGGTTCAAAGTATTTCTAATACCAAATTATCTTTTTTTATCGATAATTCTATAACTGGTAATATTTTACTCTTTTATATAGTTTATATTTCTTAGACTTTCTAAATTAACAATATTGTTTTAAATGCTCTGTAATTCTTATACTTACATGTATGTATATTTAATTGTATTTGTAACTAATATGTAAAAGGCACTAAGTGCCGTTTATTTCAATAAAATTAAATAAAATAAAATAGTTCAATAAATCACAAAAATTCAGAGAAAAAATACTAATAAACATGCCAAAGAATGCTGCTCTCTTAGTTTTAAATATATGTTTAATTTGAATTATTGAATTGCAAACGGTAATGGATGACATGTTTCATAATAAATATTGAATTGTGTGAATGCGCAGTTTCTTTTATTTTTGTAAAAATCAATTTTCGCCTTTTGACGTCCATTTTCCAATAGTTTCAGGTTCATCCACCCTTTTTTCTGTTTTGTAAAGTAACAGACACACTCCTGATGTAACTGAAACAAATTTCCAAAATAAATAAAAATACAGATAATATAAAAGTCTCGCAGAGTTACGACATGGTTATGTAGCACGAAATTGTTTAAAAGTTCGTAGGCACATAGTGAAAAAATAGAACAGTAATCTAAGTTCAAATACAAGAGAGTACAAATTGTGTTTGTTTCAGCTACTTGCAGTTAGACAAATTGTAGGAAAACTACGCAATGAGTGCTAACCGGTGACCTTCCTGCTCTCAAGTGAGGCCAGTTAAAACAAAGACGGCGATCTTCACCATTGGCATTGGTCTGAGATGAGTTAGACGCCACAATCAATGTATAGAAAAACATAATACTATTGACAAGTGCAAAGGTTCGAAGCATAAATGGCAGTATCTCGTACGTTTTTAACTTAATGTGTTTACATACATAGTTCCGTAACAATGCCAAATATTGCAGATAATACGTCGATTATATTCGAAGTGAAACGACAGCAATCAGCTATTGATGATATTGGTTTCATTCCAACAATTTATTATTTAACGAGAAAAATACAAAATGTATAAGATTTATGACACGTTATGTCAAACAGACGATGTTTAACACTTTGAGCACCGGCCGAATGCACATAGAATTTAGCCTGTGCCCGGCCCATTTTTGTGAAATTTAATGCTTTGTGAGGGGTTTCTTAAAAGTATCATAATTATGAAACAACTGGGTAAAATTAATTGAAACTTGCCATATTCATTTAAAACAATTTAATAAGTCATTTTTGTATGATAGTTTTGCCAACATTGACCTTTATGGAGAGGCACATTGCAATGTTCGCACATATACCTACAGGGTCTCACTCCTTTTTTTGTGTCTTGTATCCTGGAGCCGTGTAAACACGAGATTATAATAACTACGCGGTGTGTCCCGGTCCCGTGTTTTCACGTTGATTACCAGCAGCAAAAAATTATTAATAAAAGTCACTAGATGTTAATAAAATGCACCTTTTAAACAGCTGGTAGACCACGTGAAAACACGGGACTGGGACACAACGCGTGGTTATATAATCACGTGTTTACACGGCTCCGGGAAGGACCTGGATTGTGTTGATCCTCCTGTATTCTCAGGAATAACGCCTACGCCTCATTGGGGTCCATATATAGCTGGTATATCGAACAGACTTAGTTCTGCTGCATACGCTGTTAAAAATATTCGGCATCTTACTAATGTAGAAACAGCTAGGTTAGTTTATTTCAGTTACTTTTGCAGTATTTGTCTTGCCGTATATTGCTGTGAGGAAATGCTGCAGGTATTGACTCTGTTTTTGTTCTGCAGAGGAGGGCTTTTCGAGCAATATACAACATGGCCGCCGGAAAGGCACTAACAGATAAGTTCAAAGATATTAACATATTTATGAAAATCTAATATACGTTCAGAATGTTAATGACTTTAAGCGGAACAAAGATTGCCGTACGTTGAACGCAAGAAATAAAGATAAACTAGCTGTGCACACTACTAGAATTACTGCATATGATTTTCCAACAAGGTGCCTCTTGAAATTCAGGCTTTGCCAACAAAGAATTTGGAAAATTTTGTCAATCACAGGCTGTTTAGAAAGAGCTACTATAGAGTCAAAAATTTTTGCCGGACAAGACAGCTTGGCAATAGATTCGTGTTTATTGATTTTAGTTTGTTGATTTCAATTCTGTTTTTATTTGAATTTAATAGTTTGTTGAGTTTAATCAACTAATTGTTGAATTATGTAGTTGTGATTTATTGATGTTTACAAATGATTCAGTGAATTCTGTGTTAAGAATATACTAAACTGAATTACAAAAACTAAAATGAATTATAGTAAACTGAATTTAGTAGAAAAACGATAATTAACCATTTTAAAACAGCTTCTTTAGTTTTTTGGCAGTCTACAGAAACCACACAAACTAAAACTACACAATTGTTTGACATCTTATATAAACTGTTATCATATTTCATTCAATATAAGTAAAAAGGGGTCAATAATAACGAGAACATTGAAATACACTTACCCAATAAAAGGCTACCAAAAATAAAAAACGTACTGGAACAATTAACTTCTATAAGATAACCAATCGAAAAACTTCCAATTACAGATCCTAATCTACCGAACATTAAAGAAAGACAAACTGCCATAGCCCTGGAAAAAAGTTTATTTATTAACTTATAAATGTAAGAGCAATGTTTAGATAAGGAATCATAAAAAAATGAGTGAATTCATTTTATTCAGCACGTACCTTAAATGCGTTGGAAAAATCTCAACTACCACCGCATTCATCATTGAAATGCAGCAACCAACCAACTGGAAAAGTCCCAGAAGAAACAAGGATCCAATGTTATTGGTGCACCAGTACACTGCATAAGCTGATAGACCAGAGATGAGAGGAACTGAAACTAGGATATTATGTTTCCCCAAAGTGTTGACGACGAATCCGGACAAAACCAAGAATGGTGCTAATACTCCTCTGATGATTATTGTCCTTAAATATGTCCCAGTGTAAACTATATCCGTGCACTGAGGACCCATGTAAATCTGTAAAATACGTCATAAACCATAAATTAAATCAATCTCAAATGTTACTGGTGCGAGTTTATAATGTTCATTTTTTAAATCTAAGAGATTTCTCAAATCGAGAGAGAAAGATTTGAAAAGAAAATCTCTTTTTTTACCTACTGTTAAGATTACTTACAGAAGAATTGTTGACCATCGCTGATTGGACAACAGTTTTGGTTGAAATAATGTCACACACAGTTCCCGATGAACCAGAATTCTCTTCATTAATAACGCGATTAAATATTTCTGGTAACCATATATAAAATCCGTTGGCACTGGAAGATTATATTAATATTAATCGGGCTTAAAAATACCTTCATATTTGTATTGGTTTTAAACCCGACAAACAGCAGAGATCAAACAAAACACTGGATAAAAATTATATTAGTTTAAATAAAAGCACTGAAAAAGATATGGTTTTGTACACTTACCAAGCGAAAATAATCAACTGAACAAAACAAATTAAGATCATATAGGAGACCAAAGGTTTTTTGAACAATGGAACAGTTTGATTCCACATAGATCGCAAAAAAGATACATCTTCAGCCTTACTTTTGATTTCTAGTTCTACGTTCTGAAACATAATAAAAACTACTGTTCCGATTATAGTTTCTAATTATTATCTTCTTAATTTGACAGTTTTATTCATTCTGTCTTACCTCAAATGAATTACCATTGTTTCCCGTGTTCCAATGGTACATTGATCTAAAGACTTTCATCGCTTCTTCTGTCTTTCCTGCATGTACTAAAAACTTAGGACTTTCTGGAGCAATTATCATTAAACATGAACATAAAAAGTATGGTATAGTCAGTACTGCTATGAGAAGTCTCCAGGGTCTATAAACTATGCCGAAAACATCAACAGGAATTCGGAAATCATTCATTTGTGTCAACCATGCCAAAGCTGAAATAAGATAAAAATCAATATCCGATTAGTTATAATAATTTTAAATAACAGTAATAAACATTTTCTTATTGTTTGAGTAGAGATTTATAAAAAATATAATTGAGCCATTTACTCAAGATTGACTGTAAATTTGATCATTATTACATTTGAAATATTTAATTGAAAGTAAAAAAATCTGTGGTGCAAAGGACATTTACAAATAAGTGAATTCACTCAGTAATTTGTCGCTATTTTTTTAAACAAAAACTTATGATAATTATAATTTAAAGCACATGTTTATATTTGCTTTTTTAAGTGAAGCATGTGAACATCACCATATGCCTCCGGAGACCCTAACTCCCGCCAGCACTCTCGCCTCCTTCCACGTCAATCCCGCGTCCCTTAGTTCCACCGAATAAAGCCGAAAGATCGTCGACGGCCTTTCAGGGTGGCGTTAGCCCGCAGGTGTGACAAAGAGACAACAATCAGCAATGAGGCAATGGTATATTTTTCATAATGATTGTAGTTATTTTACACATTTAGAAAAGATTAAAAACTTATAAAAATATTTTTAATCATGCAAAAAAAAACAAATTTACTAGATGTCTTCAAAAAAAATATTAAGTAAATAGCTTTTTCACTAAAGTTTTAACTTGGCTAAAATACATTTTATGAAATATTAAACTTTTTGAATTGATTTGAATTAAACTGATTTAAACTTGTGGTCGATTATCTACAACATTTTTAGAGTTAAATGCATGGGATACATGAAAACAGGTAGAAATAGATCAATTATTATAAATTTCAAAGGTTATCGATAGACAAAGTCAATACTAATGAACGTGAGCGTAGCTTACAAAATGGCTGAACATAATATTATGTAGGAGTCGGGTAAAATGGTACAAACCAGGTAATATGACAACTCCAACGCTGATGAACGATGACCCAATAATGACCATTCGGTCTCTTTGACTGGGTTTGTTGAACTCACTAAGGTAAACGTATGCAACAGCTGACGGACCGGCGCAACTAGAAATGTTTATATTATAGTTATACCTACAGTTAGTAATTATCTATAAACGCGGAATTATGATTTATTTATTTACTTATTAACGGACATTGTCCATTTATATAATTCATATGGTATTTATATTTATTTATTTATTCATTCAAACTTACACTAGTTTAAATATTAATGTACTTATTAAGGCTTTTTAGGCTATGCCCGTGTCAAGCCATAATAATTAACAATAAAAATATATGGTAAAATTAATTCAATTAAATTACAATGACATGTGATGCAATTTCTATTGCAATCTAGAAAAAAAAGGTATAAGAATACAATGCAAAAAAGATAATCAGAAAAAGTTTTTTTTTAAGATAAATTATATAAATTCAGATTCACAAATAAACAAAATAATGGTATCATTAAAATCAACAAAATAATAGTAAAATATGGTAGTATTAAAAAAAACAAAATAATAGTATCATTGAAATCAACAGAAAAAGAATATTAAAATATAAGAACACGTAAAAACATTCCTAAAAAGAAAAGAAGCATTGACAAACTTAGGGGACATCAAGACAAGATCTGAACTATTTATTTATTGGGGAGAATGAAGGACGTAGTTTGTTTGTTCTATGCTGATTGATGAAAAGTACTTCATTGTTTCTCAACCTACGAGTCGGAATATGGAATTTTACCTGTCCCAGTAATTATGGCACATCGATTATACCATTTAGTATGCCGAACATATATATGGAGTCAATATTCGTTCTGCATTTTTGTAGACTAGAAATATTTAACATTGACTCTATATCAGCATATGAATAGTTACCTCTCTCTAGTCCAAGCAGGCGATGTTGGACTGATTCAATTTGATTTATGCGATTCACTTAGAATGGAGACCAGACCACGGAGGCATATTCTAGAAGAGGTCGAACAGTTGAGCAATGGTTTTGATAATGCGGACATTAGTAAATCAGAGGATATTCTGTTGATGAAGCCAAGTAATTTCAGTGGTTTATTAACTATATTATCTATATACTCGTTGTATGTCAGTTTATCCAAAACCACTTCTAAATCTCTGATGGACTTAACTACATCAATTTTGAAGTATTCTATTAGGTACTCGAAGAAATCGGTTGTTTTATTCCATGAAATTACATTATTTTGCATTTTTAATATTAAGTTAATAATAATAGTAAATGTACCTCAGAGGCAGACGGATGCAAATCCAAACGTCAAATGTTCAACACAAGCCTAAAGAATTCTCTTTTTCTAAGTGGTTTCTAATATTTTTTAACATTAATTTGTATATTCAGTATCTTCATTCATTGGTTCATTCATTTTAAGACTTTCATTTTTCAAAATCAATGGACTTGATCATAAACTGGATACGAAAATCAAAATGTCATTTTATCAAATTCTGGATTTGCATCCTTCTGCCTCTAAGGTACAGATATTATATATCTACATTATAGAGTTGCGCTCCCGAATGTAATAGACTTTATTCTCTATACAGTGTACGTTTTATCTATAAGTACATATGTGCATTTGTGCATGCATATCTCAATAATTAATAAATCTACATTTTTTGCAATACATACATACGTACGAGGTACGATCATTATTACAGTTTTTTTATTAGATAAATTTATTGCATAAAATTACTATACATATTTAATAACAGGGAATCTATTTAAACTAATGAACAGAAAATGAAAACGGAGTGTTCTCTGTTTATGACAGTCTCTATCTAACATGTATCAGCCTGTTCTAAGATGGAAATTTTTTATCTTTTAAAGCATAAGTAGTTCTATACTAATATAACAATTACAAAAAAAACTAAAACCACTTAATTATAAATGCCTAGCTAATTAAATGTAAGAAATGAAAAATCTTATTATACAAATATAATGTAGATATGTGCCAAGAATACATGTTACTTAAATATAAATAATAAAGTATAATATATATAATATTCATTATTTATGTCCACCATTGTTTACAAGCAGCACATGTAAAATGTTATTTTCCGTTAATATATTACAACAGAGATGAAGAACATTTTAGAGCCAGGGCTTATGACCTATTATTGGCCATTTGAACATCCATATTCCTTCAATTCTTTCATCTGTTGATGTATGTGAAGTTAAAGAGCTGAAACCTTTATTTATGCGGGCATACCTACATACTAGGCAACGCCTGAAAAAATTCAATTTCTTTACTTATTAATGGACCAAGTGGATTTATCAACAATATTTTGGGTTTGTCGAAATTTTTGTAGATAAGGACTGGATTCAAGTCCCTGCGGAAATAATTCAATGAGATGAATCTCACCCGCCTAAATAAAGGTAAATGAGAGAAATACGTAGCTTGGGTGTTCTATGGTGTAATTCATCACTGTAGTTGGGCCTCCTGGCCTGTTGTGGTGCAAAAAAAATATTACAAGAATATATATATAAAATAATAAAGCGACGGTTTAAACCATATCAAAATAAAATGATAAATAATTTAAACAAGTCATTCATATAAATTTAAATAAATGAAATAGGGACAAAACAAGGAGATAGTGGAAAGGAAAGTGATAAGGAGTGGTGGAGGATGAAAGAAGGAAAGTACGAGTTTAAAACTGTATTTGATTTGATGACAAAACGTCCATTCTCTGTTATTCTGAATCAAGCTTGTTGGATTTATTTGGTACCTATTATATGGAGTGTGAAATATATCTGAACTATTAAAATCAGTCTTAATTGTTTCACATATACGATGGACAGATGGTAAAATGTTTGCGATGATTAGTTTTAATGTAGAAAAGATCAGACTAGTTTTTCAATTTTGAGAGTTAGGAAGCTTCTTCCTTAGATAATTAGAAGAAAATAACGTAGATAATTCATTGATCATAGCAGGCAAAAAATGGATAGAAGATAATAATAGGTAGAATTAAAACAAGGTCATGAACGTTGTTAATCATTTGATACATCAGAAAAGCCTTGGTTTTGCATATGTATATAATATGCTCGTGCAAGTGTAAAAGAAAACAAGAAAAACTGCTTTTTGAAGGTAAGTTGGGTCATTAATATTAATAATATTGTTTATTCTGCTTATTAACTTTTTCACTACCGACAACTACTCCTTGGACAAAAGAATATTGTTAATAATAATAATACATTTTTTTGGTAGATGAGTACTGAATATAACCCGAGTTTATCAGAATTGACATTATGACACCCGCAGCATGAATATTTCAGTTCTTTTCGATAGAACTATCACCTGCTGAATAAAATAGCAACTAAACTTAAAAAAGCAGTTTAAAATTTTACAAATTTTATATTCTGTATTGTTGATTGATCGCAGAATACGAACCTCTCTAGCACGGATTAGAAAGCAGAGCCCGTATTCTGTCACAATTTCGTTTCGTAAATTAGTTCGTTTCTCATATATCCATCTCACTGTAACCCAATCAAAAACGTGTTTCGCTCTCGTTCGCGCTCGTGCATTACGAATTAATTTACGAAACTAATTAGTTACAGAATAAGCCATCTGAGATTTACACCTCAATATTTATATTTATATATTTGGATAATTTATATAGCGCCATTTTTGTTAAAATCACATCATATTGTGTTCGTTTTAAATCGTGTATGCGAATGCATAATTTTGAAAAACACCCAAATTTTATTCCAATTTTTCACTCAGATTTACGCATGAAAACAATTAAGTTGTATTTTTAAATCAGGAAAAGGGTCGCCATAACATTTTTTTAGATGACTTAATATTCATTACATATACGGCCTAAGCCAATCACAGTTATATGAAGAAACATATGTACAAGAAGCTGGAACATAACACTATGTAGCAAAGACAAACAAGGGCTATAAAATAATAGTACACAATATATTCATAAACTTGATAATCATATAAGACTTCTAGCTAAACCATGCCAATTCATCTTTATTCCACACTGTGTTAATGGCGAATAGATCTACCAAAAGCCGAAAGATCTATAGCAAAGAATTCCAAGTTGTGTGACGGTTCGACTAATCTACATATTTCGGACATCGTGGCATAAAAACAAAAGTTGCCCTTAGAAGATTGAATAAATAATAGATTTTGACTTCTAAAAATACAAAACCCCGAAACCCTTTGATGTGTAAAGAAATGAAAAATGAAAACAATATGAATGAGTATTTCAGAATTTATGAAAAAATTAAGATTTATTAAATGTCTGTCTAAACGCATAAATAGTGAACGCTTCACGCGTATAGGGCATACTCAGATACTATTTTTTTAAAGAAAATTGTGTTGTGTAATACAGCAAACAAAAATTGGAAATTCAGATTCTGAGTAATTTCCAGCTCAATTCTCTAATCTGTATAATCTTTTGGCGTGCTTAACAACTTATTTTCGACGATTACAGCGTTCGGTCACAAT
This sequence comes from Micrasema longulum, assembly GCF_059751315.1. Taxonomy (NCBI): domain Eukaryota; kingdom Metazoa; phylum Arthropoda; class Insecta; order Trichoptera; family Brachycentridae; genus Micrasema; species Micrasema longulum. Next base: position 174,097 of record NW_028278703.1, on the reverse strand, counting down.
CGTTCTCAGCAAGCGTCTTTACGTCTTTTTTAATACTCACAACATAGCCGCGATGAACCTGAGTATGGCAAAAGACAGCAGATCGGGACATAGACTGGACAAGACTGAGAAAAATGCTCCCAATACCATAGAGAACATAATTACTGGTTTTCTTCCCCTTGTATCTGCCAACCACCCCCATAGGTGAGCCGTTATTATATTCCCTAAAATAATGTTTAAAAGTAAATGAACATATTTATATGCATTAATTAATCAAATTCTAATAGGATAGGGTATTTTCAAGTTTTTTTATTATTATTATTTTATTTTTTTTAAATCCGTTTGACGCAGGATATTTTTTTTAGTGTGCATTTAAAATACGCAAATTTTGAAAACTTTTTTATTCAATTAAATAATTTATTTTTAAAAATAATATAAACATTTCAAACTTCAATTCAAGACGTCAATATCATAAAAATGTAAAAATACATTAAAGAGACTCTTTTTAAAGTAGTAGGAGAATCCTGTAAACAAATCAACAACCAGAGCGATGTTTTTCGGCATAGCAATAGCCCTTCCAACAGGCGTAACCACCGGCAGATTAGTCCTGTTTATCGGATTATGAAACAATCTATGCTGACGCTGTCTTAGGTAATTGTCAGGAACATACAAACCAATATATATATATATATATAGTTGGAAAATTTATATAGCGCCATTTTTGTGAAAATCACCTCAAGGGCGCTGTACAATTAATAAATATCCCAGTACGTCTTGCAGCTACAGAGCACATGGACGGTTGGGATTCTAGTTCCTCGTTTTCAATTAAGATCAATAAAAAATTATAACAGATAGGAGCTAGATTACAGGACGTCTTGCAGCTACAGAGCGCATAGACAGTTAGAAATTTAGCCCCCATTTACACATTTTGAAAATTGACAAATAAATTTAGTGTATTAATGATACTAAAAAAAATAAAAATAATATGAATAATAAAAAGGAGTAAGATTACAACACGTCTTGCAGCTACTAAGCGCATAGACGATTGGAATTCTAGACCCCATTTATAAAATTTAGGTATTTTTAAGTTGGTATATGAAAGCTAGATAACCAATCATCGTGCAGCTACAAAGCGCATGGACGAGTGGAATTCTAGCAAAGTTAGAATGATATCAATAAATTTATAAAAAATAGAACATAGTAGTAAGTTTGTGAAGTGTTCATGCCAAGAACTAAGCAATAAAAACTAAATAAATAAAGCACTGTATCAACTCCATGGTTAACAAAGGGAGATAGAAGTCCGAAGAGAATCTTTTGTAGACAGTAGGTAGATATCGTCACCATGTGGTCCACTAGGCTGCTGGAGAATTTCTGGAAACGCACGTGTGTAGACTGGGGGATTATGCCTATTGTTCCAACGAATGTTCATCATAATCTCAGGATTATCGACAGTCCCGCGCAACCATCGATAAAAATGTGTAGTCAAATACACCTTCCTTCTAGTCTCTAAACTGTTGTAGCCAAGCGAACCCTGTAGAAACTCGGTCGAGTAGAGCCAAGGATAATACCCGAACTCTCTCATGTGGGCGATGTAGATCGACGAGAAATTATAGTACAAACGGTACGTATTACCTACGTTAGCGCACCATGCTTGTAGCTTGTACCATGAGTGCCAAATTGCAACGGTAAGCTCGTTGAGGATCGATAAATTCAATTTTATTTCAAGATTAGACGCGTTTGTCCGAAACATGAATTGTCAAACCTGCGATCCTCCATTCACAAAACCAATCACCAATACCATGTTTGTTAGAAACGCAATCGGCAGGCATGACGAGCGGCGTCAAAATAACGTGACGCCAACTGCGAGCCATTTTGTATGTGCTCGTTCTTAAACCTCGAAATTATAAATGAAATATTTATTTTATATTAATTGATAGTTCAGATAGATTAAATGAGGCCCTTGGGGGCGATTTAGAACGGACATTCATCTAAAAAGAAAATTAAAATACATACCAATAAAAGGTATTGCCCCGAGCCATCCTTTCTGAGAGATATTTAATTTGAGGTCACATTGAGCAGCTGGTATAAAATATCCTGTCCCGAGGGATTCAAATATCATTCCAATCAAAATGCATCCTGATAGAAGAAGGATTCCAATATTGTACTTTCCAAATCCTTAAAATTAAAATAAAAATATTTTTAAAATTACTCCATTGCTTGTTATATGTTTTCATTTCAATAAACCATGACATTTTACTTGACTGTCAAAATGCATACAATGCCCGGTTTAATCGCTTTCGTGGCATCTTCGAAACTCATGTCTTTTTTATAAAATTCAATGTATTTATTCAAAAACAGCAAGGAATTTATTGAGCAATATTATAAAGCAATGTATTTATTCAAAAAATCAAAATCATCAATAGTTTTGACTGAGGGACCTTTTTACAAAGAGTTGTCGCGTATTTACAAGAGTTTATATAATGTCCCTCTTCGCCTGTTTATCTGAGAGAGCTCTTCCAACCTTTACCGCAACATGGACTATCTCTTCGTTCTAGTGACGAGAGAACCTTTTTAGTAATCACCGATCTAACGTTTTAGCCTCCTCTTTCACAGTAGTAACTGCTATGCCTGTGAGCCAGTGGAGTGGCTACATCCACAATAAATCAATAAATGTAATGTATTAAATTTTGATTTGGATTATTAAAATGGGAAAAAAATTAGGACACTAAAAATAATAAAAGTTGGTACTTAAATAATAATTACAATATTTATTAATTAATAAATGGCTGGATTTTTTTTTTTTTTTACACGATAATCTTAAAATTACAAATTCAGCCCTACGGGAAATTGGATACAATAAATGTTTTCTTGCGCGCAATAAAAATTGGAGCATTGAATTTTACTGCAAAGTTTCATAAAAATGTACAAAAAAAATAATAAGAATATTTTAATAAAAACGAACTACTTTTTGTCACTGGTTCATATGAATCAACCTACGATATGAGAGTTATGGAAGATTTACGGTTTTGCGATTCCGTGGATCGACCAATGGGAAGAACTGATCGAGAATAACCGGAAAAGAACCTCTGACTTCACACGCGGAGTTATTTCAAAAATACAAAACTTTAAAAATTGGTAGCGCTGATAATACGATATTTAAAAATTGAAAAAAAAAATTGTTTTATTTTAACAAATAAAAAAACACTAAACATCCTCCTTGTAAGCATACAATTCGTTAATACGACAGATTATTACGACTTTTTTTTTTAAAGAGAAATACTAGAGTTCTTATCATTTACTCAAATATTTAAATTTTCAAAGCATTTCCTAAAAGCCATAAATAACTTGTGCTGGAAAAATAGAAATCGATTTGTAGTAGAGTGGGATTTGAACCTGGGCCCTTCTGTCCGCAAGTCCACAATACTACCACGGAACCACAACCCGGTTCATACTTAGACATACTTAACCTACATTAATAATAACTGTATTTGAAAAGCATTACATATTACGTTACGCCTATTAATGCGAAATGCAAATTTATTTATTTATTTTGTTCATTAACGCCCAAAAGGCATTTACAAAAAATAAAAATAAAATACATGCTAACATACTAAATAATAAACAGAATATACATAAAAAAATATGTGAAATACGTTAGAAAGGATATAATAAAAAGTTTTATAAAGTAAAAAAAAAAAACAATAATAACAAAGGTATGCAAGAAAAAACAGTAAGCATATAAACAAAAAATGCAAAGATATGAGCTTATGAAATAAATTCCGTAAAGCAAACACAGTAAATAAAGTGTTACGGTAAGCAAGAACGACAAATTTAAGTTTAATTGATAAACAAGCAAGCATATATTATCGCGAAGAAAAAAGAAATAAAAAAATATATATATGAAATGCGTATTTGCCAATACTACAATGCAATTTGATATAATAGTAAAAAATAAAAAACAAGTATAAGGTAATAAAAATAAACAAGTATTGTAGCTTGTGAAATTCGTAAATCCACAAATGATCAAAATTGATGTTTTGGCGTTTTTGTTAGGACTTCAAATAATATACATGCGTATTGTATATCCGTGCAGTGTCGCATTTTTTTTTTTAAGAATGTATATTAAAATTTTTTTTTCGCTTGTTATGAAAAAATGTATGTTTAGGATTTACGAGTTTTATAAGTTACGCGTACAATATGACACATAATAATTTGCACTATAACTGACCTGTCGCAAGAAGACACTCGTCAAGCGATAAATATCTTTTGGACAATCTTCGATCCTGAGGTATGGTGTTTTTTTTCATCATTTTAATTTTCACGATAATATCGATAAACGCGTAAAACATTCATTAACAAACATGAATTTTAATTATCATTTCGCTTGTTCAAAAAAAAACTATTAATAGGACAAGCTACACATGAACGCACTTTTTTCACGTAGTAAATAACACAGCAGAAAATTGAAACAGTTTTTGAGATTTGCACTATATTTTACATTTCCTAGACGAGCGGCGTCTCTTTTTTAATTCATATTTCTACGGTTACTCATATTATATGCACACAAGACACGAGGCAGTAACTTTTAATAGTTCTCATGAACTACTGTCAATATTACTACATAGTTTAATGCCTTATACTTGCACATTTTAATGTCCATGTACTTGTGAACAAGTTATCTAAATACGAAAATTATTTATTCATATCATGTTCCGGGTTCCTTCACTGAAATGTTTGGTTTCACTACATGTTATAATGTGTTATACTCGTATGTATGTAGGCACACTGTAAATTAAGGAGAATGGAACATTTAATTCATATTAATTAATTTGTTTTTTTTAAAGGCATTGTATTCTTTTTTAAATTTTAATTGTTTACCTATTTATAATTCTTTATTTATTATGCATTTTTATTCTATATTATTTTGTATACTTGCCAAACACAAGAGCTTGACACTTTTTGGCAAGTTGGCAAGCTGCGGTGCTATTCTGGACCGCTCTCGCGGCCATAGAAAACACTTTACTGCAAAATTACTTACAAAATACGCGAGATAAAAGCTTTTTCTACGGCCGCGAGAGCGTTTGGAATATCACCCCTGAATTGTTGTATGGTATGTTTACGTGCAAAATAAAGGTTTTTAAAAAAATAAATTTTTCTAAAAATATTTTTTTTTAAATTTAATGTTTCTTTTTTGGGTGATACCGTGTGTGTTGGATTTGTTCCGACGTTTCGGCTACCATTGCAGGAGCCATCATCGGAGTAAACTGTTTACCCATACACGGTATTACCCAAAAAAGAAACATATTGATAACAGTGACCGTTGCACATTTTTTCCAATTGTTTTCACATCATTATATATTGTGTTTTTGGCTAGTAAAATATTTTATTTTCGATTGACTTAGAACTTGATAAATCTAGTTAAGACAGTTAAAATAACTTTAATCTAATGTAATAATTTTATTCACATATAAGAGAAATAAATAAAAATATAAAGATGATATAATTTGCCTCGTGGTGTAGAAGTCAGAATATTTGGCAACCATGTAAAAGGTCTCGGGTTATTGAGATTTAAAAATATGTTTTGCTTTTAAATTTTCTTCTTTTAATGTTCATTTGAAACTTTTTTTTCATGTCGTATATTTTTAGCTTTTAAATTTTTAGTGCTTCACAGGTAAAATATTGCAATAAGTTGTATTATTTTTTAGGTAGTTTATTGAAAGATTGTTTAATGTTGTTTTTTGCATGGTCTAAGTCCCACTTAGCCCAGGGCAACGGTCTCATGGAGCTGGTACATACATAGTTAGATCTGTGATTACTATGCCTAAAATATTATCAATATACAAAATAAATCAAAATATGTTTACCTACTCAGTGACTAAATTAGAACTATAACAATCTCTTACGATATTTAAAAACATATTCTTTCAAAAGGGTTCTTTTAAATCAAATGTCAATCAATCAATCAAAGATTTCGTTCATGTAAATATAAATTTGATTATGTATTATTCAATCAAATAAGGGTGTTATTTTGATACATTTACGTAGTATCTTAAGTATTTTATATGGATCCAAATAAAATCCTCCAGTTTGACCAGGCGATGGCTCTCACAGGTGATATTTATACTGGATTTATTTTATACTAAATATATTAAGGTGAATGCAACTGGATGAAGATTATTGGATACCTATAAGATGTAAAAGCGTATTAAACGTGTTTTGCCAGCTCACAGCAGTATTAATATTAAATAAAAATAACAAAAAATAGTATTCACATAGAATTCAGAATAGTCCAGAAGGAGCGTAGAATCATATTTGAATACATCGGACTGTGTCCAACGATTCCCCCACTATGCCCTACTTTCGCCGCGAGCATTCGTGAGGTCGCAGCGTAATGTTGCTTGATGGGAAAAAAAATCATAACAAAAATGTAAGGTTAAAATAAAAAACAATCTATTAATTTCTCTTAAATTGTATTGTGCACGCGGAAATATTGATTGACACAACAGAGTAGATAAGTAAGGTCATTTAATAAGAGTAATTGAATTAATGAACTTTAAACTTAAAATATGAAACTAATTTTATTTTACTTAAAACGGATATTTTTATATCATGTTGAATAATATTTGATGTTTTAAAGATAATGTCGGTCAAATTTCCACCACAGAGTTGTTTAATCCGAGATCCAATTTTCATTAATTCTCTCATTAGATGAGCAAAGTAGGGTTAGCAAAATTTACTACCCTGTCAACACTAACAAAATTTCCATTTTGTTTCTTCGACAATCTGACAGATGGAAAAATAATTCAATGTTTAAGTAACGCCTTTGTTATATACACATCGATTTGCTAATTACACATGAAATGTGATTGCATCCTGTTTCTTTAAGATCCTAGAAGTATTTCTACACTTTAAAAGGACACAACACGGCATAGTTGAATTCAAATCAGGAGTTGCGTACTGAGCGACGTCTACAAAGAAACTAATGGGGCAAAACGTAAACCTACTCATTTATAAGTAGTTGAGTTGCCTTCTGTTTGATGTGCGTATGCGGTTTCTGGACTATTCCTAATTCTATGAGTATACACATTCACAATCCTTGTTTGAACTTCAGAAACAGAGAAATGACTCACGCAAAATTGCTTAAATAATTCAATCAGATGAAGAATGAGAAATATGAAACCATTAGGATTCAAAGTGAAATTATGTTGTTTAATACATATTGATTGTAACGTAAGTTGTTTGTGTTTTTTTTTTACAACTATCTAAACAATTACATTGCATTACAAATGGGTTTGAGACCATCACACTATCCAACAAAAGTGCGTATAAACTGAGAGTCATACAGAGAGCCATGGAGCGAGCGATGCTCTGAATTAGTCTTAGACACAATATAAGAAATGAAATCATAAAAACCAAAACAGAAATGCTTGACATTATCAAACGCGTTGCAACATTGAAATGGCACTGGACTGGTCATGTTGCTCGCAGCTCAGACGACAGATGGACAAAATGCCCCCTGTACTGACGCCCTCGGACTACTTTTGAAACCCCCGACAATCCCCCATCTTTGCTGGAGAGACGATATTGTGAAGCATTCGGGAAAAGCATGGATACAAATAGTCCAAGAACGTTTGGCATGGGGGAGGACGGAGGAAGCCTACGTCCAGGAGCGGATGGCTACTGGCTGAAGAAGAAGTATAATATAAACGTATTTTTACTGTTTTTTAATTTTTGTGATTAATTTGTGTATTTATTATGTTTATAACGTTATATGCAAAATCAATTTAAGAGTGTGCGTTTAAGTGCCATTCTACAATACTTTTTCTTGAATTTCGAACGAATTATCGATATAAGGAAATCGTGCGGTTTTCCTACTTTAAAACACTGTTTTTTATCAATCGCGCCATCAAAAAATAGTCTAAATGGACATCAGGAAAAACAATTATTTTCTAAGAAATTTCTGATAATAAAGGTTTTACATATGGGTTTAAAATCTAATTACTCTTCGACCGGGTTACGACAAATAACGCATCTTGAAATTTAGCCTAACCTTAGGTACTTTCATTGGTACTCATATAATGACAAGTTCTTTAAAAGACACTGTTAAATTAAAATCGATTGATGTTTATTACAATATGTTTTTATTTTATTTATAATCCTGCAGAAGTAAATCGAATGAAGATAAGACGGCCTCATGTTGTTCTAGTTATTGCGTTTGCGAGCCTTTAAATGAAATGCTGAATCCATTTTTTTTAAAACCACCCTACAAACTGCTACGTAAGACCGGTGTGAAATCGACCAAATAATTGGTCCAAATAGTTTTCTTCTCAAAGAGGTTCTCCCAACAGTATTTGTCAATTATTAATATTATTATAATGTTATAGGATTCGGACTGTATAACGTATGGATAACAATAGTGTGTGGAACAATTGTTCTGGGAACAGTACTGGAAACAATAGGAATAAGTTTTATTATTCCATCAGCTCAGTGTGATTTAAATTTAACATTAACCCATAAAGGGTGGGTTGGAGCTATTCCATTTACAGGTAAAAATATAGTTTTTAGTATTTAACTCATTCATCATTTTACCTATTATGACAACTATTGAACATTTTAACTTATCCGTAAATTATGTTGACATTTTTTCATATAAAAATAATCATTTTGTGGGGACTGCTGATTCACGGCGTTACAAAATGTCTCGTCGGTATGGCTTTGAGCGTGCATGCTACGCACTCTTTGGTATGCTCTAGAGACTAAACACGATATCAGAAGTCTGTCGAAGTCTTTTTATCAGCATGTAGCGTGTATCCTACTTTGTGTGTTTCAGAAAGTTTCTCAATAAACCATCGATAATAAAGAAAATAAGAAAGACTACTGTTTACTAACGCACAAATTAATTACAATCTAAATGAGTATATTTGACGAATAAACTTTATTATATTTAGACGGAATTGAAATGTTCCGCTTTTGACTACGATTGAGATAGTAAAAACTTTACGTTGAGGATCGTGAATTTTGAGTAGTTGTGACGAGACGTGAAGGAAAAAGAGGAAGAGTGACTAGTGAGAAAGCTTTAAATAGTCTTGCCTACGTCACTGATCCCCAGGGCTGCCAACCTCGCAGGTCTCTTGTTCTGGGTCTTTGAGGCACCAAAATATTAACTCTGATTTAATTTCTATTAAATCGGGATATGAATATGAAATAACACGATTAATTATTATGCATACCACAAAATATTGTAACATCACATTAAATTTGAGCATACTGAAAATGGTGAACAGTTTATCAAAAGTAGTATAGACGGTTGGGATTCTAGTTCCTCGTCTTCAATTATGATATATTACAATTATGATATATATGAGCTAGATAACAGAACGTCTTGCAGCTACAGAGCGCATGGACAATAAGAAATCTAGCCCCTATTTACATTTATACTAAAACATTCGTTTTAAAATGGCAAAATCGTATGATTCCCTAATTTTGCGTTCGTTTTACCAGACTACATCCTTATATTAAATAATATGGAGATTTTTCACATTAAAAAAGCCTTAAAAAATAATATTTTCAGTTTGTCCAAATTTTTGTAGACATGGACTGGATTTAACTTCCAGGGAAGCTTAATGGAGCTTAGAGAGTAGAGTGGCCACTAAAACCAGCCAATGAAAGGTCATAAGCCCTGTAAATGCCTTCCTCTTCTTCTGGTGCCTTGCTGGGTCCCCCCGACGTTGGCGATCACTACAGCAAAAGCATATGTATCTGTCCTGCGCTGCTTTTATATTTCGCAGCCAGGACGACTGCTTATTGATTTACTCGCCGTAGTGATTCCTGAGAAAAGATGACCAGAGTGGTTTTCCGTTGCCTTCTCTAGTGGATTTTTTTGTCGGGGTTACCTTCCTTTAGCTGGTTGGTTTTGGTTTTGAGGCGCCAAAAACTCGCCTTTCATCCTTTCGTTATCTGCTGTGATCACACTGCTATGAGTGTGATCCCATTGCCCAGGGTTCGCGACGTGGACGCTAACGAGTTGGACTAGTCAGTAGTGTTGCTGATGGAATGTAACTGGGCGTTTGCAGCATTTTATAGAATCGCATCCTCCAGCAAGATGAGACTCACTGCGACCCTTCTGACAGTTTGAACCCCTAAAAAAAATATATTCCCTTAATAAACAATCAAATAAGTTTACAGTTCAGTTCTCTTTTTTAATTAAAAATTAACCAATCGGGTAACCCCACTTTAACCCTTCCTCCCTCTCAACTCCCTACCAATTCTTCATTATCAGATGAAATATTTTTTAATTAAGCTTAGTGCATGTTTAGACACGTTGGAGTTCGCATCTCTATGAATCTGCATTGATTTACGTATTTTTGGAAATACTATATAGATATACTACCTTGATGGTGAAGGTGGAGGTGTATTTTAATATTTGCATGTTAGTGTAGTGAGTGTCTTGAAGAAGAGACGGGTACATGTCGAAACTCGTAGACTAAAAAAGTGGGTAAGTAGTTATATACTAATATTTACTAACTTTAGTATTCATAGTTGTTAATAAATACCTGTATTTTAAAATATCCTGTCTTTTACTAGATGTAACACAACATTACAGCTCCGTTTGCAAAGGATTATTTTAGTACCAGCTCTTAAGAGCTAAACACGCTCTACCACAAATTCAGTTCTATTTATTAGTCAAAATGACTTAAAAATTTTAGTTTTTGGGTAAATCACATACATTTTTTAAAATACTGCCACCTGCAGGTTTGCTACTCAGCTCCATATTTTGGGCTTATATGGCCGACACAAGAGGCCGAAAAAAGGTCCTTATGGTAGCCATGACTTTGGCCTCTGTTACATCGGCACTGTCCAGTTTGGCTCCCAATTTGTGGAGTTTTGCCTTCATGAGACTAATTTCTGCGCTTATGTAAGTTATATATTTTTTTAAATAAAATTTATGGCAACTGAAAGGGAAAATATTTTTGCGAAGGGAATATGGAGTTTAGAAATTCACAGAGCTTATAAGCTGTCATGTTTGGTGACCTGCCACTGCACATCATGCACCATTTTGCCTATATTTGAGCATCCACATTGCCTCAACTCTTCCATCTGTTGACTTTTAAGAAGTAAAAGAGCTGAAACCGTTATCATGTGGGTGAGATTCGTTCAGCTGAATCAATTCACCTACTGGGCCAACGCCTGAAAACAATTTTCCAATTTGAATGTTACACAGTGTGTAAAGTGGCCACTTAAACCAGCCAATGACAGGTCATTAGCTCTGTTAATGCCTAGACTCTCATATTCCCTTCTCAAAAATGTCTTTTCTCTCTGTTGCAACAAATTTAAATATCAGATTTAAGCTGCTCGCTTAGAATTAACATGATAATAAAAATAATATAAATTCCATTCTTCGATTCCATACATGGTCAGAATGATTAATTTTGCCTCCTGGGACCAAACATTTATTTACCAACGTAAGAAAGTGTAAAATAACTATTTGAAAGTGTGTAAAATCACCTAATGAAAAGTTGAAATCCTTGTAAAAGCCTAGACTTTCATACTTCCTTGTAAAAGAGATCATCATGAAATTGAAACATCTATCAAAATTATTATAACTATTGTTTGCTTGCTAATCAATGTCATTTATTTTTATCAGGATGTCTGCAGCTAATGTGTGTGTATTCCCTTTCTACGGAGAATTCACTCCTAAGGAGTACGTGGACACCATGATGTCAGTTTTGTCGTCTATAATAGTCTTCAGCTCGGCTATTGGTGCACGTATGTATAGTATAGTATATACTTGACGTTGTAATCCATTCATCAGATACACAGTGACTGATAGATTAATGCAATGCTCTATGCACGTTTTATTTTATTTTATTTTATTTGACACTTTATATACATATACAATATATATCATATTAGGGCGGGCATATTGCCTTAAAGCAATTTCTTCCTACCTACCCAAACCGTTCAGTTTGAGATAATAATTATTATATGGACATATTGAATCTTACAATTTTATACAAAAATTAAAGACTAAGATTAACAAAATAAAAAAATATTTTTTAAAATTAACACTATATGAAGAGAGGAGAGGGGATGAGAAGGAAACAAGAAGGATAAAGGAACAATTTAATTTTTTAGATAGTGACATTTCAATCTTGACTTAAATGTAAATAAAGAAGGGGCGTCTCTAACATTAGTGGGTAGATTATTCCACAATCGAGCTGCTACTACTGTGAAAGAGGAGGCAAGAAAATTAGAGCGATGACAGGGTATTAAAAGGGTTCTCTCGTTACTAGAACGAAGAGATAGTCCGTGTTGTGAAAGAGGTTGATGAGCTCTCTCAAATAAACAGGCGAAGTGGGATTATTTAAAATATTGTGAAGAAGTGATAGAATGTGAATGTTTCTTCTATGCCTGATACTGGGCCAGTGTAGTTGCGTGCGATACTCGGTTATGTGGTAAAATTTGCGAAGATCAAAGATATAACGTATACAAACATTCTGTAATCGTTCTAACTTATCAAGTAATTCAGAGTTAGCATCTGGATAGCATACATCCGCATAGTCAAGGAGTAGAAGAAGTGGAAGTCCGTTTTAGTGCGAAAAAGAAAATGATTCTTTAAATACTGACGTAAAATATAATTAAAATATTTTTTAACTGTATTGTAGTATCTGAGGAAATTTTCTGATTTAAGTACGGCGTGATAATTTTAATCATAAATATGCTATAATAAGTACAAGTATCTTGATGCAGTAGCATATTTATCACCTTAATAAAAATAAGAAATGATAAAAATGCTGATGGATGCATTAAATAAAATAAATAAAAATATATGATTTTTAGTGATTGCTTAGGCATTTTTCATATTTTGAATTTTACTAGCCTCTAGCTGGATTATTTCATTTATAAGATAAGCTGTAATAACGAAGTTCGGTGCTACGGGAAATTGAATACAAAAAGTGTTTTCTTGTGTGCGGTAAAAATTAGAGCATCAAATTGTACTACAAGTTTCTTGAAAATGTACGAAAAAACAATTGTATATTTTAACAAAAATGCACTACCTTGAACGACGTTCACTGGTTCATATGAACCAACCAATGATATGAGAGCTGTGAAGGATATCCGGTTTTCTTAACATAAACGAACCAATCGGAAGAACTGACAGAGAAGAACATCTGACGTCACGCGCGGAGTTATTTCAGAAATACAAACGAAAAAAGAAAAATATTTTGAAAAAAAAAAATAGGTTAGTTTAAAAGTCTTTTGACAAATACAGGTTTTTTTTTAAACACAAAACTTCCTCATTGTACACGAAAGGTTCTCTAAAATGTGTAAAAAAATTCATAAAAATTAACTACTTTAAATGACATCACATTTTCTTCTAAATAAACCAATAATAGTGTGTTGCGATAGATTTACGAGACATCAACCTACCAATCAGAACAACTCACCAAAGAGAGCTTGTGACGTCGCGCGCGGAGTAATAAAAAACATACAAAAAATCTTAGCGATGATAAAACGCAAGCAAATAAAAAATACAGTTTTTTTGCTATTTCATAGATTTAAAGGAAAAAATAATATTTTAAAAACCACTGAGCTTACTACTTGGTATACCAATGCAGTGCCATATGCACCACTAAATTTGAATAAATAAATAATTTTCCTAAAAATTTGTGTAATTACAATTTGCTCATGAGGAAAAATGACAATATATTTTTTTAATTATTCTTTTTTTATTTTTTATTTTTTTATTTTTAGAAAAAATTTATATTTGCGTTCTTATGATTTACCCTAATGTTTCATTTTTAGGGCCATTTTCAATGAGTTGTAAATAACTCACTATATATATTAGAAAATGTTAATCAAGTTGGGGTAGAGTGGGATTCGAACCACGGACCTCTGAGCCGTGAGTCCGAGACACTAGCCATGGGATCACAACTCGACTAAATAATTCCAGCATTTAATTTGCCAAACTCGCAATTAAAGCAGCAAAGTTAAATTCAATTGAAATTGCGGTTTATGAAATTGAAAAAAAAAATTAAAGAAACTCGATTTTTTAAGACCCTCGGTCTTTAAAACGGTTTTCGGATATGTGCAAAAAGTGCTTTCGCTGTGATAAAAATAATGATTTCATATCCTGAATGAACATATTAAGTTGTCAAAAAGTTGTTAAAACGAAAGCCATTTTCAAGAGATATGTACAATTATAATATCTGAGGGGAGGGGCCATTACAGGAGACTGTTGCCAGACATTGCATGGATTTATATGCAATTAATCGTGTTGAAAATTCTCAAAATAATTTCAATGTAAAGTCAATAAATTAGAACTTAATATTAAAAAATGCAAAATAATGTCATTTCATAGAAGAAAACAACCGATTTCCTTCGAGTACCTAATAGAAAACTCTAAAATTGATGTAGTTAAGTCCATCAGAGATTTAGGAGTAGTTTTGGACTATAAACTTACATACAACGAGTATATAGATAATACAGTAAATTAATCACTGAAATTACTTGGCTTCATTAACAGAATATCCTCTTATTTTACTAATGTCCGTACAATCAAAACACTTTATTGCTCAAATGTTCGCCCTCTTCTTGAATATGCCTCCGTGGTCCGGTCTCCATTCTATGTCAATTGCATAAATCACATTGAATCAGTCCAACATCGCTTGCTTCGAAAAGTAGCATGGATGCTTGGACTAGAGAGAGGTAATTATTCTTATCCTGATATAGAGTCAATGTTATATATTTCTAGTCTACAAAAACGTAGACCGTATTGATTCCATATATGTTCGGCATACTAAATGGTATAATCGATGTTCCATAATGATGACAGTAATGACTGGGACAACTAAAATTCAATATTCTGACTCGTAGGTTGAGAAACAATGAAGTACTGTTCATCGATCAGCATAGAACAAACTATGGCCTTGAATTTAGTTAAAATAAAACACTTTGTAAATTTACCACACAAGAGTTTATTACATTAAATACACGACTAGTTTCGGGTAATCAGTATTACCCATCCTCAGGTGTAAATATAAAATAAACTAAAATACACACACAGATTAATATTAGGTACTGATAGTGTTGGGTGGAAGGGGAAAGGTAATGTGAGGTGGAGGGGATGGGGTTTTCCTAATAATCGGAAATATTGAAAGCAGGGGTGACGAATTTTGGAATATAATATTATGGCCTTAATTCTCCAATGACCCGTCTTTGTCGTATTGTTAACTCAAGACAAGATTTGGACTTCTTTGGTTTAAGTTTACAACGATTTAAACGAGCACTAAATAAATAGTCCAGATCTTGTCTCGATGTCCCTTATGTTCGTCAATGCTTCTTTTTTTCTTTTTTTAATGTTTTGAACTATTATTTTATTGTATTATTTAAATCCTATAAATTGTATACATGGACAATGTCCGTTAATAAATAAATAACTAAATTGACCAGATGTTGATAAAAAATTATGTTTATATAATAATTGTTTTTTTATATTGAATAATACGTATCGGTACCACGTTCCATTATGCAGTATCCCAACTCAACTCAGGACTCTCGGCTTCGTGGAGTTAGGGATATGTTATTGATGTAAATTTGCAGCTGTCATTAAATGCTTGCAACTTTTCAGCTCTTGGGTGAATTACTTCATTCTTATGATCCAATCACAAACGCAACATTAGCGTATGCAACATTATGAGCATATAAAATCTTGAAAATGGTGTAGGTTTAAAATACTGATGTTGTAAATTTAAAAAATAAAATGCAATATTTTCAGTGATTGCTTGGGCAGTTTTCTCTTTTGAATTCAACCAACCCCTGGCAGGTTTGGGGATAAGTTTTCGTCCATGGAGACTACTGGTCATTGTGTACGCTATGCCATTCCTCGTAGCTACCTTCTGCCTGGCATGGGTCCCAGAAAGCCCGAAATTCCTCTTGATACACGGCGGAGCTGATGAGACCCTCCTCATACTGAAAAGGATGTATCAGTGCAACACGAGGAAGCATCAAGATACTTTTCCGGTTAGTAACCTTAGAAAACGGTGACTCAGCAGACTCACCCTTTTCAAAGGGCTCTGTTTAACTGGCTCTACTTTTTTTCCAACATAATATGTAATAGATCATCGTCAACAGGGTTTATACACTTTTTTTGGTTAAATTTTGAAATAAATAAAACATTACGATGGTAACGGTATTATTCTCCTCTTTTTTCTCTAACTCATATAGTGTCCATACGGCTCGACTGTGGAATCATCTCTCATCCACCTTCGAAAAT
Organism: Micrasema longulum; assembly: GCF_059751315.1. Classification (NCBI taxonomy): domain Eukaryota; kingdom Metazoa; phylum Arthropoda; class Insecta; order Trichoptera; family Brachycentridae; genus Micrasema; species Micrasema longulum. The sequence goes on along the minus strand of NW_028278703.1, from coordinate 157,842 downwards.
GTTACAACATTTTCTCTGTTTAAATCACGTCTGAAAAAACATCCCCTTTCTCTTCCTTAATCTCTCCTCCTTTCCTCTTTTCTCTTTTTTCCTTTTTCCTATTGAGTCATAGTTTTGATTTAAACAAATACGTTTATTTCAATTTTTAAATATCTTTAGCTTTTTAATATTTATTTTCAATTGAATATGTTCTGTAACTTGAATTATAAAAATAAAACTATTATTTTATTGGTTGGTTGGAAAAAATTCCATTTGGCAATAAGCCCGCCAATGTACAAATAACATTATGAACAAAACGTTAAATAAATCAATTATTACTTATTCCGTGGTACGTTGGATAAATTTTCTATGGAGGTTTAGAATAGTTTTAATTAGATGAAAAATAAGCACTTCGCGCACTATGGGGCAAACGGCACGTATTACGTTACCGCGTTATACTTATACACTATGTTTATTAGAAGCGTACTCGGCGGGCATAACGTGTGACGTCAAAGCTACGACGAGATTCAAACTGCGAGCTGTTTTGTATGTGTTCGTTTTTTAAACAGAAAATTATGAATGAAAACTGTTTTTTTTATTTATTGATAGTTATATCAATAGAATTCTTAAAATCAACTGTTCATTTTAAATTTATTTTTAACGTTATTCCCTATTTGTGAAAATACGCCTGTTTAAAGGAATAGCCCACTAAGCTTCTATTTTAGCTTAGCTTAGCTTGTCAGTAGGTGAGAAAGAATTTATGTGGAAGGAAGTTATGAAAAATACACCACAACACCCAGACCAATTGAGAAAAAAATCTTTCTTTGATGATTTTCTAACAACTGGTGGGAGTTGAGCCCGCGATGCCAGATTCACAGTTGGCCGTCTTACCAATTGCTCCACGGCACCTGTCTGAGTAGTACTTCTATCATTGCGAAAAAAAAATCTTCGCATCCTAACATTTAAATGTAACCTAGGCAGAACCATTTAGTAAATCCTGATGATAAGGCACTGGAAACCTGTCGACTAAAAATTAAAGTGGTCTACAAAAATTTATTAACAAAAAATGTAGAATGATGATGATGGTAAGCCACATCTTAAAAATTAAACTCTCATTTAAATTGTTTTGAAAAATCTTGTTTTTATATCTGTATTATTTAAGGTTGAGGATATAATCATAGACGACATGGATCACTTAGGATTAAGGGTCGAAGGAAAATCAGCCTTCAGAACTATATGGAACCAAACGTCTCCCTTATTCGCCCCACCGCATTTAAAATATATTTTAATATTTGCGCTGTTAAATTTTGGAATCTACGCCAGGTATTCGTATATACGTATTATTTACACAAATAGCTCACGAAGACTTATCCAAGAAAACGAATGCAGAGAACTTTATCAATCCGTATTTTCAAAGCTGAATTATGCCTCAAATAATAATAAACTTCGTTTGGCTGTAAACAGACCTGTAAAAAATGCATTTAAGATAAATTTCCCAACTAATAACGTGAATTTTAACGTAATACTGATTGAAAAGAAATTAAGAATACTTTACGGGAAGGAATATAGAAGTCTAGGCATCCACAGGCCTTATAACCTGTCATTGGTGGGTTTAAGTGGCCATCTTACGCACTGGGTAAAATTTACTATTCTATCTATTTTCGGGCGTTGCCCAGTATGTAGGTAACATAATTCAACCAGATGAATCTCACCGAATCAGTAAAGGTTTTAGCTCTTTGACTTCACAAACATCAACAGGTGGATGCATCGAAGGAATATATTTCAATATAGGCAAAATGGTAAATGTTACACAGTGTGTGAAGTGGCCATTTAAACCACTCAATTACATCAAATAAACCTGTAGATGCCTAGTCTTCTATATTCCCTTCTCTAAAATGTTCGTTATCTCTGTTGTAACATGTTGCTAGGGGGTTGCTGGAAAAATTTGGTCAATCTCTGAATATTGTCAATATTAACTGGTTGACAATATTTTTGATCACTTTATACACTATGTAATACTCACGATCTTCTTTTTAAATATATTCTTCTGATTTAAGTTTCGATCCCCTGGATGGGTTTGCTGCAAAACACCTGTTTTTCAATAAAAACATCTATGTTTTTTTGATTCTCACATATTATGTTAATTTTTGTGAACCTTTTTTTGAAAACCTTTATATCCATATGGGTGAGATTTCTAATTGTTTCAAACGTCTGAAAATACTTTTGTTTTATCTTTTAATAATTTACTTAAAATTCAGATCGATTAAGCCAATTTCCTGTCTGAAATCAATTTCGATGCTCCCCTTCGTCACACTCGACATTCTATATTATTCAATAGGAACATATGCAACACCAAAGCAGCCCAAAACTCTCAACAGGAAGAGCTATCAGTACTTTTTCAATATATAAGAAGATGTACGATTTGGATTTGTTCAACGACTCCGGTCCCCGCTACAAACGTCATTTATAATATTTTTTTGTAAAGTTTCGCCATACAAAAAAAGTATAATAGATTATAAATAGAGTCATGTCTAAGAAAAGATAATCTTTGAATATCCTAGCACTTGTGTGATTAGGATGAAGATGTAAATTTTTTCCTATCAAGAATCACTAATTTTCAGTAAAAATATTTTTTCTAGTACGAGTTCTTTTATGATATGGTTACCAGACATTGCGAATAAGTTTCGAGAAGGACTTTCCATGGATGGCGCGAGTGGCCGCAGTTTTTGTGAACTTGTAAATTATAGTATACAAAAACAAAAAAGCAACAGCCCCAACGTAAGTTTTTAACGAACTTACACAACTGAATAATAATAATCATTATCGTGTCATTATAATTAAACTAAGATACACGAAATGTAACTGTAACTACAATTCTTATAAAATATCCGATACACCCATATCCAGTACCAATGCTTTGTATGCTTTTTGTGCATTCTGATGTCGAAATGATGAAGTTTTTCTTTTCTAGTCTGTGATTCCTTGTGACGATACTTTCCATCCAAACTCATATCCGCTGGTGCTGTCCTTGATATGTATTATAGGAATAGTCAACGTTTTCATGGCAATCGCCTTGAAGTGGACTCAAAAGAAGATAGCCTTGGTGGTCATTATAGGGATCGGATGTTTTGCAGCCATTAACATAATCTGGATAAAGAATCCGTGGGTTTCCTGGGTGTTCTTCACAGTATTCCAATGTTGCGCTATTGTTAGAGGGATCCTCGTAGCATATGGAGTCGAATTGTTCCCTACTAACTACAGGTTTCTTATTTTAATCATTATATTATTAGTACCGACCTTTAGGTTCTTGTCTTGAACAGTGTGATTCTGGAAATATAATGGATTTATGAATTATGATTTTCTTTTAGGCTTGATAGGTTTTAATTTTTTATACATGTCTAAATCTTGCGTCTTTAAAACAAGGAGAATAACGCGAAAAAGTTGTTCTTTGTGAACTGTTACAGAATGGTCAGTAGAAGGGTGGCAAAGGCTCTGGTTTACCCAATCAGACTTGTTTCTCTCTTCTCTTTACTAACAAGCCAATAATCTAACATACGTCAGAATTGTGAAAATTAGAATAACTGTTACAGACAAAATGACTATAATTTGCTGAGGTACACTGGCGATTATAGGGGCATTGAAAGCAATGTAAATTCTTAAAAACGCGAATCTTTTGAATATTAAAGTGAAAAGAAGTAATTAACCGTCCATTAAAGCTTAGAACCTAAAAAAGGGACTTCCAATATAAAGTACATACCCTTAAATATGAATGTGAATTGGGCAATTAAAATGACAGGAATGAAAGTAGACTAAATTTTGTTAAAATTCGATCTCTCGGGCAAATGCCGAGATCCATGCAGTATGCAAGGCTGAGACAAGCATTATTAAAAAAAAATGGTGCTCTGTTGGTTTGGACATATAGAGAAAACGGATAGCAAAGAACGACTAAAAAAATTAACCATACAAGCCCGGTGGACCGAGAAAGACATAACATGACCAAATCATATAATTACTTTGAAAATAAAAAATCGGAATAATCGGCGTGCCTGGATGAGAAGATTTATGTATGTAGAGGATGCAAGATCCATATGTAAAGATAAAGTAATGTGACGTTTTTCTTCATTGTCTACCCCTACAGTGAAAGGGCTTGACGATTTGTTTTTTTGGTAAGTGCAATCATATTTTTAATTGGTTTTAATAACCTCAAGCTTAAGAGGTGACCGGCTGTTTTTTTTAGTGAAATTGGTTGCGGATAGTCTGAAAGGTTGATGATAGCTGATATATGTATATATGTATATATAGCCCAACACATGTTTTTGTTTGAATCGTTATTTTATATTTATTAATTTTTGAAATTCTTTTTTATTTTTATGAAAAATAACGTATTACGTAACCTCTTTTTTCTGAAAAAAACATTAAATTTGTAATACTTTTATGTACAACAGCATAAAAAAAATATATAATCACAATATTTTGAATATATACAGATGTTAATAGATTTTTTTGTCTTTGAAAATTTGAACAAACACAAAATTTTGTTCATTGTGCAAACGTACAAAAAGTGTTATTTTATATATGTTCATGTATGTGTAAAAATATGATCATCTTTTGATTTTCTATTTTGATTTTCCTATTTTATGCTGTAATTTTTCAGGGCCATGGCTCTTTGCTTACTACTTATATTTGGACGGATAGGAATTATCACAGGCTCCAATATAATTGGGCGCATCATGGAGGCATATTGCCCAGGCAATTTCATCATATTTGCATTACTGCTTCTAGGTAATACAACATTATATTATTAAAGGTCGTACCTTTGTATGGAAACAATTCGTTTGTCTCAGAGTAACAATTCACTAGAGAAGCCCTTTAGTTATATTGCTTAAAACAAACGTTTGACAACACACGCGTAACGGACGGTTTCGGTTTGGATTTGCAATTCTCGACCCGAGTATCTACGGCCCGTTGTTTTGCTGTAATCTGTAGCTAACTTTTTTATTTGTATTTTATTATTAATAAAACATACACAAGATATCATGCTCCCAGGAGTTATAAAAAAAACTCGACGGTACATACAAAAAAAACATTTTTTTGACAATACATAATATCAGTAAATAGAATCCAAAATAATGAGAAATCATAATATTTTAAACATAAAACTCAGTATTATAACGCTAGTTTAATGAATTACATTAATTTCTATCGATATCCAAAAGATTTAAGTAATATTTTTTAACTTCGTAGTTAATAATCATAAAATGGTTTTTCACCGTATCGGCGACTCCACTAGCCAGTGGCGTGTTATTACTTTAAAGCCTTATGTTCACTCTCAAAATGAGCCTACAAATACACGGTAAAATAAACATCGTAAAACAAACAATCAGTAAAAAAATTACTTTCTTTATTTTCTAAATCCAATAAAGTACGTCCTATTATGTAGGGGGAGGAGAGGGCATAATGGGGTACCGGGGTATAGCGGGGTGGCGCTCTGCCATCCCATAGTAGAAGTCACATAGTATGCGAAATACCGAGCCACGATTGGTTTTTAGCTGTCGCGCCAATTGCACTAGCGTTAGACGCTGTCCCGTAGTCAGATTTTTCTCTGCGTGTAACTTTATCGAGCACCGTTTTGCTGAAATATTTGACGAATTTCATTTTGAGTTACTTTACTCTGTCGTGAATGTTTGTGGGGTGAAATAAACCTATTAATTGGGGTGGACGCTTAAATATGAAAAAGCTAATAAAAGAATTGGCTATAAACAAAGGTAAGATGGCGCTGTCCTTGTTCTTTTTTGCAAGTATCTTGGGGCAAAGTGGGGTGTACTGGAAAGGGCATAGTGCGGTTCTTTTATTTAAGTACCCCCTATGCCCTATGGGGCAAACGGTATGCCGTTTCATGAAGATTGAAATATTGATTTATTATTCCATTGTCGGCCTTGTGGTGTAATGGTCAGTGCGTTTGCTTACCATGCAAGAGGTTACGGATTTGATTCCCGACAAGGTTTACATGAAATATTTATTTAAAAGTTTGTTTTTACACTAGAATATTTCATCGTCTCAGGACTGGTAACTGAAGCGTAAGACTGATCATCTTACCTTATGTACCAATGCAGTCCCTTATGCGCCATTAGGTGCGGAAAGGGAATGATGATGATGATATTCTATTGTTTCAGTCAATATGGTTAGAACATATTAGAGAAAAACCGACCAACACTCAGGTCTATGGAGTCTATAAAAAAAGAAGAAAATAAACAATAAATAAGTAGAGATGATGAATCCTCAGCTGATGAAGACGCCGAGTGTATTTATTGTGGGTACTTGTGGTCCGAGTCAAATGAGGGATAGATAAAATGTGCAATCGCTGGGCAAACTGCTCGTGTGCCGGAGAAGTTTATGAGGACGATGACGCCACCCACTTGTGTGCCATGTGCATTGACGATTGAGTTTTGCTATTGAAGTCAATATTTTGTACTTTTAATTTTAGTTATTCTCAAATATATATTTTTTCAATAAAAAATTCGTTGTAATAAAGAAATGACCACTGTATTCGATTTTTTAAAGATACCCAACACTGCCCCACCTGGCACTCCGTTTTGCTCCTTTGTGCGGGGTAAAGTGGGACAAACTGCTATTAGAGTATATTTTTATTTTGTAGCTAAACTGTTATAATGAAAATATATAACGCAAATCTCGCATCATAAACGACATTACTAATAAACCATTCTCAATAAACTAAATTATCATTTATAACTGAGTAAAACGTCTTTACATACTTGCCCCACTTTGGCCCCCCGCCCCCCTCTCAGTCAGAGTCAATACAAAATATATAATAATCCCCGATCGATAAATTAAAGTCGATGTTCCGTTGGAATCTGTAAAACGGTAATCAATCGCGGTGAGAAGCTTTTATCGCGTCGATTATTACTTTTTACCGATAGTAGCGAAGCGCCCATAGTGATTGAACTGCAGGAGCAGCGTGGGTATGTAATGGGCTAGCTGCCTCACCTTGTATTGGGGTTTAATGGGTGTTTATTTTTCTTTCAGTATGCATCATAATGTGTTCAGTATTACCAGGGAAGAACAGCACACCTATTGAGGTTCACCATGAAATAAAATCTAAGATATCAATGTTATAACTAAGTATTGGTTATATTATAAAATACAAAAAATATTTAAGGAAGAACGTTGCCATGTATGTGAAATTATATTTTTGTATGATAATTCATTATGTATCTCAAACATTTTAAATATATAACCCTTTTAAAAATAGTTTCATTAATTATAACCCGGTTGTTTGATCATTAATCATCGTCATCATAAGCTCGACAGCCCTGGGTGGGCCTTGTCTGATTCCAGACGTCTCTTCCATTTCCGTCTGTCTGTTGTCTTTGTCTTCCAGTTTGTTATTTATTCATCAAAATACACAATCAGCACTACTGCCAATTACAATCTACCCAATTAAATATAAGTACGTAATTACTAAAACGTGTCTTTAAAAAAAAAGAACAATAAAGCTCCAACATATGGTCCATAAAAACAATAATAAATAATTGCGAAAAGTCACTAATACACATTATAGAGAGAGGAAGAATCTAAAGCTGGTAATCCCAGGATGGAAAAGATCCACCTCTCTCGGTAGGCTGTTCAACAGACCTATCATTCTCCCCAAAGGCATTATCAACGGTAAATTTGTCCTGCATTCAGGAAGAACGAATGGTCTGTGTTGTCTAGCTCTTAAATAGTTGCTCGGTACATAAAATTTTATGCGCTCTTAAATGTTGAGATTGTAAATTAACCCGTTTAGAAGTTTAAAGGCCATCATCATAAGCTAGGCAATGCTCCTTCTGGCCCGCAAATTTGTGCTACCAAGCATACCTAAAAAGAACAATGATGGTTACTGCAATGGGTAGTATCCATACTCTCTCATGTAGAGGTAACGAAGAAAGTTCTGTGTTCTCTCAACCACTAGTGAGTAAGTTATTTGTAGTTTACATGCATCAGCCCTGACATAATCCATCCGTCGTACTTTGGGCCTTTCTGGTCGTCTACGTCCTTGTGGCGCAGTTAGTGTGAAGAATTGTATGGGGCTGTCGTCGTCCATTCTGATTACGTGACCAGCCCATCTTAAACGCCCTCCATTGATACAAGTAGTACATTCACGGTATTTCAGGGCCAGACTGCGAAATTCAGAGGAACATTCCTCATGGTAACCTTTTTCAAAAAATCTAATTATATTTTTCAATAACTTTAAAAAAAAGGAAAAAACAATCAATAGGCTTATATAAGAGCCCTAATAGATTGGCCATTATGATACCTATCCAGGGTGGCCAGGGAAGTGACGTCCAAAGATAAAATGTACGGAGGGATATCCAAATCATCCCCATGTACGTTGTACGTTCCGCAATTTTGCGTAGTTTTTCAATTTTTATTGGTTTTTTTTAAATTTTCGACCGGGTTATCATTTTTTTTATTTCTGGAAAATTTTTTCAGGACTTTTTTTGTACATTAATTTTAAATTATCATTTATATTATGCATATTGCATAGGCCCAAAAATTGTTAATTCTTTTTTTAATGATAATATTTCATTGATCCCAAACTTTCAAAACTTTCCTTCTTTTAAAAAACATGCACTATCCTGAATTTAAACTAAAGATATTATCTTTTGTTCATGATATATTTTTTTGCCCTTTGAAAATAAGGAATATTTTAATGTTTCTTATATTTTTTAGTTTAGTACCTTATATTTTTTTACAGAACATTTTCTTTTCTCTTTCTTATAAGACATACAACGATAAGACATACAACTTATAAGAGAAAAGAAAATGTTATATATAACATAAAAATATTATACCCGTCTATTTATTTTAGGAGCAAAAATTCATAAACATTTCTTGGATACCCACGAACAGGCCATGTCTTTGTGGGATTTTTTGTTTACTATTTTTACTGTTTATATATATCATTAATATGTATTTCATTGCCACGTAATTGTCCTTTATTTTTTTAACACTCTGATTTACCTCATATGTATACTGTAAAAAAAAACAACAATTTATTTTTATTTTTAATATAATTATTATAAAATAATAAGAGGTTCGAATATGGGCACAGTGGTGAATGTTACACAGAGTGTAAAGTGGCCACTTAACCAGCCAATGACATAACATAAGCCCTGTAGATGCCTAGACTAACATATTACCTTCTCTAAAATGTTCTTCATCTCTGTTGTAATATGTTAACAACGGATTACTTAACCTAAACAATTTCAATAGGTATAGTTATGGCATGATCTAGGCAGACGTGGAAAGTATGTTATCTCAAATCAGAAGTGATAACACCGCTTGCTTCTTGAATGCATGACTTTGCTTTAGGAACACACCGGCATTACTCTTTAGTGCGATTTTGTTAACTGTTCTATTCTGTATCTTTTAAATCTTCTAAAACACAGATGAAATCAACAATAATCTTGAAAAGTTTAGTAAAAACGATTATTAAGTCGAATGCAATCCAAAATACACTAATGAGAAAAATGGACGTTACAAAATATTGCATGAAATATAAGTAAACGACCTTCCCCAAAAAAAGGGAAATGTCTTTTATACGACATTACTAAAAACATTTAAAATAGTGTACCGTCATCATGGCAACTCTTTCCTCGAGCTTATATTAAAGTGTTTGAAGGATTTAAAAAATTCGTTCTCCTCTATTGTAGGTAATTACACGTGCTATAACTTTTCTTCTATAATTTTCTGATCTTTTCATATCGTAATTTATAATAAGAACATAAAAACACGAACAACAAGCAAGCGTCAGTCATCGGCGTGGAAGGGAGCAGTATAGGGAGAGTTTAAGTTCTCGTAAGTGTATGGCCATAGTGGCGAGCGTTTTACGATGCGATGCGGGCGCGGTGAACTCAAACATATGTAAACAAGTGTAGTGTCCATAGTGACCGCGCGGGCGCGGCGAGGCGCCGCGTACCGCAATCGCGCGCCGCTGCGCTACAAAACGCTTGCTACTATGGCTGTACACTAAGAGTTAAAATAAAAACTTATTGATTTTCTTAAATTATAATGAACATTTATTCCACAAAGCAAGTAAGGGAGTGAAATACTACGCTTTCCATTTACATTTTTTAAACTACATTTTATGTGGTAAGTGTTATGCAACAGAAATTCTCAGCGGGGTCGTAACAAATCCAACCATTTTAGATCAACTTACAAATTTAGCCACTGTTAGATTGCAAGAATCAGGAGGTCACTTGCTTTTAAGGTTCTTACCCTAAACCTGCGGATCCTGCATTTCAGAAGAGAATTGGAAGAAGGAACCTTACCGTCCCGAAACGTTTCCATTGCACTTCAGTATCTGGAAAGCTTGAAGAGCTGCCGATACGCGTTGATATTTTCCACTTTCATTTTAAGTACATTGTCTTCATAATCCGTTTGTAAATTTCACAGTGACGTAACAGTTTCTTGATTTGTTTGTGAAGTTTTTCTTTCTTTTTGTGAATCGGTTGCTGGTAATGTGAAAGTAAGGGCAACGGAAGCTGAAATGAAATGTAATGTTTTTTATTTATTTATTTGACACTTTATATACATATACAATATATATACATATAAGGGCGGGCATATTGCCTTAAGACAATTTCTTCCTACCTACCCAAGCCGTTCAGTTTGAGAAAATTATAAATACATGGACATATTGAATCTTACAATTTTGTACAAAAATTAAAAACAAAGATTAATTAAATAATTAAAAATTAACACTATACAATGAAGAAAGGAGAGGGGATGGGAAGGAAAGAAGAAGAATAAAAGAACATTTTAAATTTTTTAGATAGTGACATTTTAAACTTGACTTAAGGTCTCTAACATTAGTGGGTAGATTATTCCACAATCGAGCGGCTACTACTGTGAAAGAGGGGGCAAGAAAATTAGAGCGATGACAGGGTATTAAAAGGGTTCTATCGTTACTAGAACGAAGAGATAGTCCGTGTTGTGAAAGAGGTTGGATAAGCTCTCTCAGATAAACAGGTGAAGTGGGATTATTTAAAATATCGTGAAGAAGTGATAGAATGTGAATGTTTCTTCTATGCCTGATACTGAGCCAGTATAGTTGCGTGCGATACTCGGTTATGTGGTCAAATTTGCGAAGATCAAAGATATAACGAATACAAATATTCTGCAATCGTTCTAACTTATCAAGTAATTCAGAGTGAGCATCTGGATAACATACATCCGCATAGTCAAGTAGTGGAAGAAGTAAGCTCTGGACTAATGTTACTTTGCACCACAACAGGCCAGGAGGCCCAACTACAGTGGTGAATTACATCACAGAACACCCGGGCTTGAGAAAAATCACATTTTAATTTTTGTGTTCTCGCCGGGAATCGAACCCGGAACCTTCCGTGCGTGAGTCAAGCGTCTTGACCTTTTCTGTACCATCTATTTTGAAAAGAGGAAGTGTGGAAAATTTCACTTTTGTTCAAAAATTATTTTTTTTACTTGTGATTTATTTTTATTTCCATTACATTCACAAATTATTTGTTCACTTTTTATAAGAGAAATGTGCTTGTCAATTTGATTAGTGGGTGCATTGACAAAATAAGAAACTGGATGGCTGAAAATAGACTAATACTTAACCCATCTAAAACGGAACAACTATGGATGGCTTCAGCCAGACGACAGAATTTGATTCAGTATACGGCACTGCCCGATGTAAGTAGTACCGCTTTACCCACCGTTAAACTACTGGGAGTCATCTTTAATTCTGACCTTTCTCTTGACGCTCAAATTAGTAGAACGATAAGTTCAAGCTTTACCAGCTGAGACAGATTAAATGCATACGCAAAAATTTGCCAGTTGATTCCGCCCGTTACTACTTTGGGAATTACACTAGCTACGTAGGCTACGTGGCTACGTTACGTATAAGTCACTGCACAACTCTGCTCCCGAATATCTAAGGGAACTCTGCATTCTAGATGAACTAGCTGACAGACGTCTTACGCTTAGATCAGCTACATCAACGTCGAAAGGAAAAGTTATTATACCTCTACGCAAACAGCGCACTAAATTTGGCGAACGCGCATTTGTGGTCGCAGGCCCTACGGCATGGAATGCTCTCCCAGCAGGGGTCCGAAACTATGAGAGTGAAGTGATGTTTCGAAAGAAACTTAAAACCCACTTGTTCTCTAAATCATTTGAATAAATTCTTAGCATGTGGTGACAAAGTACATTATTTTTCTTCAATTAAAAAGTTAAAATTAAATTTATATCTTTATACAGTCACTTTGAAAAGCGCCCTTGAGGTATTATATAACGAAAATAGCGCTATATAAGTTATCCATAATAATAATAATTATTATTATTGAGACACAAGTCCTAACTCGGTAAGGGAAGGGAATCTCTTTAGGTGCTTGGCTATAGGGAGAGCGTTTTGCGGTAAGGTACGCGGCCCCTTGCCGCGTCACTGTGGACACTACACTTGTTACCATATGAGTAGGACTATGGCAAAGCACTAAAAAAAGAGCCGCCTTGTAGGTACTATACTCCATATGAAATGAATCAATGGTTTTGTTTTGGGACTTATTTCCGAGACTATCAATTTGTACTAAACTTATACTATTTATAAAAAGTTTATGATATCAAACAATAACTGCTAAAAATACTTAATAAGTTTGAACAAAATTTAAGTTCGGTAATTTAGTATTTAAATCACATTAATTTGCTTGTGGTATACTTATGTTGAGAAGTGGACTAGGTTTGCAGAAATACCTAATCCTGGACGAAAAAAATTAAAAATTTAGAGTGAACTGTATGGTTAAAGAAGGGGGTTGCGCAACTCCACTAATCCGCTGTTGTGTTGAGGCGTGACGTGGTGCTGGAACCTGGTGGAAAAGCTGACACAACATGTGTTTGAAGCTGGCGGTCAGAGTGGACACTGGCACAGCTCGGTTGTTGATGATGATTCACTTGTTCGATGTTAATTTGGTACTCGCTAGTCGCAGTTTTGACAGGCACGCACACACGTGGTTATTGCTGTGTGGAGTTGCGCTAGGAGCGTGGGGAGGACGGGTAGCTAAATATAAATTCAGAGCAATATAGACGAAGTTGGACCGCACAGTATAGCTCCCTAATTAGAAATACCTAAGAGGAAGGAATCTAAAAAATCTGCCTTGAAAAACTTGTAAGAATAAATTAAAAAAATAAAAGACAAAAACTTGAAAATTTTCTAAGAAGTCTAGATATGGTGGTAGTAGTTTTTTACTTGCATTTTTCCAAAACGCTATTGGTGTAAACATACGTTGTGTCCGTTTTTTTCTAAATTAAGAAAACAAAATGATATAACAAAAAAAATACAAAAAATTAGTCAATAATTCATAGCATCTTAACAGTACACTGCGCTAATACCGCGAGCAGCTTTGAAAGCTTCATTCCTCGATTGAACGCGAATAGAAAGAGGTTTCAAAAATGCTCACTTTCATCTTGTTCCATTTCGAAGGCTTGTAATTAGATAAAATAATATTTTGTACCGTAATAGCAAATATAAAATCTTGTAGAGGGGAAAGTTTTCTTTCAAATGACGTATGACTTTTATCATTTTTTGGCGCTACTTTTTTAATTTGGAAATAAGGGACACAATTTATATAAACACCGAATATAAAAAAATATCTAATATTTCTAGAATAATGCTTACCAAACAAAAGTCCACTAAACATAAAGAAACTGGCTGGACAAACAGAATGTATCAAAATTCCTATTATATTAGTTCCGAACATTGATCCTACTCGACCAACCATCAAAGTCAAACACACAGCCATTGCTCTGAAATATAACAAAATATTAATCACGTATGTTTTAAAAGTAGGTAGGTATGGAATCAAGTATTTATAAATAAATATAGGTAGAATAATAATATGTAAGTACTATAGGAAAATATGTACAGATTACTTTCAATCTTATTTCTAAAACAATCCTCATTTTTTTCTCGTAATCCAGATATATTCAGAGTTGATCATTTCTTCTCTAATGCCGGATATTATAATATCTCTATCTCACATAGACATTTTAATAAACATTGATATATTTAATAACACTTTAATCGTTTTCAAGGCAAAGGTTTTCCTTTTATTTTTGACCTAGATCATTTTTTATATTATACGTTGAACTTGACTTTTGCTTTTATTTTTGTCATACTTTTAAGTTATTTCTGAATATTTGTGTCTGATATAATAATTTGTTTCACCTTTTAAATTCCTTATGATTTTTGTAACTCGTACACGGTGGATAGTTACAAAAAATTACTGTCCCAGTTATATTTTAATTTGTAACTATGTTACATAATTACATAGTACATATTGAAGTTAGTAAGCTAGTGGTGGAAATTACGTTCTCGACAGGATGTAATATACCTAGAGTTCTGATGCATTTGGCACTTAACTATCTGGTAAAGCCCCCTGGGACCAATATTAACATACATATTGTAAATTATTTGATCCATACCTGACGTTTGTGGGAAAGATCTCTATGACGTACGCATTAATAAGTCCTATACAGGTCCCCGAAATCTGTATCATGGAGAAGACAGTGATAGCTGACCAAGTCTCCGGAATCCAGTTTAGCACGAGACAAGCAAGAGCCGCGAATGTCAGAAATCCAATCAGCATATTCTTTTTGCCAAACACTCTAATCACGAACGCTGATACCACTGTCACGAAAGACACAAAACAAGAAAGGAGAATGGCGATGGTAAAGGTGCTTGTATTTAGTGTGTCGTTACAAATAGTGTCTCCCGATGGATCTGTCTATAAAGGAAGACATATATTATTAATATATTATGCCCGTCATTTAATAGTAGAAGACTACTGCTCGCTTTACTAAAAATGAAGGAATAAAATAATATGTCAGTGCCAATATTTTTAGGATAATGGCTAGCATTTATCAATTTAATATATTGAGTCTTTACAGATATTTCTTGATGGAAATGAATTGTTTTAATAATATTGTAAATACTGTATATGAAAAAATCCATTTTGAAATTCAAAGACGTTATTTTAAATATTTCATTTCAATATTTTAAATTAAAAGAAATAATTATCCCTTAACAAAGTGAGAAAATTCCATTTTGAGTTTATCGCGAAATAATGACAACATTTCTTGTTAGGTCTCGTAAACTGATCGAGTCCATCATATAGGTATTTTATTTTTTATTTATTAATGGACGTACTCATTTAATTACAATAAATACACTTTATATTAGTATGTAGCGGTACAATTAAAATAAAATATAAACAAAGAAAATAAAAGCATAAGCACAAAACAATAAATAAACATAAACCTCAGGACAAGACCTGGTCTATTATTGTGATTATTTAAGTCTAGAAAGACTCACACCAAAAGAATCCAGATCTTGTCTCGAGTTTACAACACGACGCATTCGGGACATTGGTGCATGCAACCCACAGCTTGTGGTGTGCTGATCGATCATTATTTCGCTACCAGCGGATCGGAACATTGAATGCCACTTGTGTCAGTAACGATAGTAATTTAGCAATGAAGCCATTTAGAAATGTATGCATTATACAAAGGTAAATACAACAAGTTTTCTTATTCAAATGAAATTTTCCATGCAAAATTATAAAACGGCATTACATGAAAAGATTTTTTTTTATTTCTGAAATCTAAGCAGCAAAATTTCTCGTCCAAAAATGTTGTCTAGTAATAATAAATGTCGGAATATCTTGAATAACGTTTTAGAGGGGATAATATACTATAAATTTAAACAATTATTCTCACCGTATTATTCAAATCGAAATGAGCACTTTCGTCTTCCAATAAGCCACATATAGTTTTCCCCTCGTGCGAAGCATTTTCATTATTTTGTAAAACGGTATTTAGAATTTCAGGAAACCAAATGTAAAACCCATTTGTCCTAAAGAAGAAACACAAATCCATTTATAATATATTATTTTCGTCTTCTTAAATCAATTTATTAAAACTACTAAAAAACACGAAACACGTCGATTTCATTTATGCACCCAAATGAAGCATAAATTATATCATTTAAATAATACATCCATACACTACCGGAAAAAAGCTGTGGGTTTGAAATAATATGCCGTCGTTCGAAGAATTTCGTGCGTTTTTTGTGATCCGTTGATTTAAGAAGTATTAGTATAAGTATATTATTCTTTACATAGGATTCATTGAATCACTTATAAAAGTCAATAAAATTAGAACTATATAATATAATTTAACAATCAGTACCTAAATTAAACCTAACAAACGAATAACTTTAAATCAAGAACACAATTTAAATCAACAAACTAAAATCAATAAACACAAATCTAATGCTTAGCTGTCTTGTCCTGCAAATATTATTCGACTCTATAGAAGCTCTTTCCAAATAGGCTGTGCTTAACAAAATCTTTTGAAAATTTGTTGGCAGAGCCTAAATTTCAAGAGGTATGAACCTTAAAGAATCGTGTGCAGTTTGAGGTAAAAGAATTATTCGTTTTTTGCAGTCTAGTAGTAGGCACAACTAGCATTACTTTTTTTTCTCATGTTGAACCTATAGAAATCTCTGTTCCTCCTAAAATTATTTAAATTTTTGGGTTAATAGATCAAGTTTTCAAATATATTGACATGTGACTGTCAATATATTGATTTTTTTTTTACTTATCTCTAAGCGATTCTTTGAGATTAATATTGCAAATTGCTCGAAGAATCAAGGGAAGGTGATTAGGCGATGATGGCGACCTCCATGATATAGTGGTTAAGACGCTTGACTCACGTATGGAAGGTTCCGGGTTCGATTGCCGGTGAGAACACAAAAAATCTAATGTGATCATTCTCAAGCCTGCGTATTCCGTGCTGTAATTCACCACTGTAATTGAGCCTCCTGGCCTGTTGCGGTACAATTTTAAATAAATATATATATGCATAAAATACGTGTATTTTAAAAAACCTGCACTTGCACCTAATTGCAAGTATAAAAAACACGTTTTTTATGAAGTGTGTAAACCCTTTAAAAAATTAAGTAAATTTAAAAAAACACAGGGTTGGTGGTTAACGTAGAAAAACTCGAAAATGTGAATAAAATTGAATGCAACTTGAACGAAAATTGGAATCCTGATATTGAAATTAAATGCCGTATAGAACAGGCTAGATCCCGCGGTGTTGTCCAGCCATGATATTAATCGTAACCTACATGTTCTCTGTGCTCGAGTACGGAATGGAGGCTTGGACCCACAACGAAGACCATAAAAAATCGGAAGACTTTAAGATGTAGGTGTTTACGAGGATCCTCAAAATTCGATGGGTGGATAGAATCCGAAATAAAGACGTACTGAGTAGGATGAATAAAGAAAAATAAATATTAAAAACAATTCAAATTCGAAAGTCGCAGTATTTCGGACCCATCATGAGACACCCAGAGAAATATGAGATCCTAAACCTCATTATGCAAGGAAAAATTGCCAGCAGAAGTGGCCCCGGGAGGAGAAGAACTTTCTGGCTGAAGAAATTGCGGCAGCGGTATGCGGTATAAAGTCTTCAGTGGAGCTTTTCTGGCCGCCATAATTTAAATAATGATAGCAAACCTAGTAAACTTATCCACTACTTCATTGTGTGTACAGTGCTCTTCAGAAAAGAATAAACTTGTGGAGGATTAAAATCTGTATTAAAAATATTATTTAATTTAATTATAAAACAACTCTAGCTTCATATGTATTTATGGTGCGTTTTCTTTTCGGCAAATAGATAGATATTATTATTAATGCCTATATAACGTCTGCATAACACCTATTCTCCTCTGCGGATGCGAATCGTGGCACCTCACTAGAGTCCAAAGCAGCAAAATTCTGAGTTTTGAGAATAGGTGTCTCAGAAGAATATTAGGTGTGCGGTGGTTTGACTTTGTGAGGAATGAAGTAATAAGATAACTGACGCAGCGAACTCCGGTGACAACTGTCATCAAGCGGAGGCGATACGGTTGGCTTAGCCATGTGCTGCGGTTGCATCCTGAGAGCCTTAACCACGCTTGCCTACTTTACAAGTCATTAGGTTCTCGACGTCCTGGACGTCCACTGCTGACTGTTTGTCGGCAGTTCGTGTCAGAACTACGGGACGCGAACCTAACTTGAGAGGATGCACAGGAGCTGGCCTGGCAGCGATAATTGAAGGATCTTTGTGGACACCATGTGCTCCGACTAGGAAACGGACATGGAATAATGTATAATGAATAATATTCTTATTAACGATACATTTTTTTAAATTATATTTATTTTATTGCTATATCTAAGTGTTTACAAATGTTTATTATGCTTAAAGACATATATTATTTGTTATTAAATGAGTCACTTACGTTGCAAATACGACGAATTGCATCAAACATGTAATCAGGGTGTATAGTCTATATTTTGATGATAAAAGAGGAACAGTCTGCTTCCACACATCTTTCAGGAATGATTCCTTCCTATCACTATGGACACCTTCGATCTTCAGGTGTTTTACCTACCAAAATGAAAAAAATATCATAAAGTTTAATCTAATAGTATATATCGATGCTGGAAAGGAAAAAAGTACCAAGCGACATGTAGCAACTTTATTGAAGAGCAAATATACAGGGTAGCCGGAGAAGTGACGTCCAAGGTAAAATGTCGGTGTCTCATATTGAGGGGTATCCAAATCACCCCCATGTTTTTTTTATTTATTATTATTTGTGAAAGGTTTTTTCGGGATTTTTTTTAGCTCTTTTTTTTATTGTGCTTTCGCGCATAAAATAATCAGCTTCGTAACATCAATGACAGCTACAAAAGTCTTGACCTAAAATGCAGAATTTAAGTTCATGCTAGTCATACTTGAACTTTCGACTTCAAATTAAAAATCTAAAAAGGTCATCCCTTAGTTTCTGAGTAACTTGATAAACTGCCCTAGACTCTGGGTTTTTGTAATAGTATAAGAAAAGTATTACTTAAAAGGTTATTATTCGCTGAAATCAGCCTTCAAAGATACTGAGGTGGAAAATTCTCAAGGATAGTTGTGATAGAAAGTGCGTAAACTAACAAAATATAACTGATAGAGATAAAATGGCGACACGAGTAGCAGTAAACACAAGGCGCGAACGACTGAGGATTTTTTTAGTAAAAACTACCTCTTGGGTAGTATTCTGAATCGTCTCTATCCCCTTAAGACTGGTTAATTTGGGAATTTTTATTTTTTAAATTTGACGACACTTTCATCGAAATAATGGCTACATTGATGATTAAATGTCAAATGATATATAAAACTGTTAAAAATTTGGAAAAAAACAAAGACAGTTTGGTCAATTCAACCTAATTGGGTAATGCTTAAGGTCGCAATAATGTTCTAAATAAAAATACTCATCTACGGTTTCACATTTATTTGACGATTAATCATCAATGTGGCCATAAATAAATCAAAGTTTAGGTGCATGCCAAAAAAAAATCCCCAAACTAATCACTCTCTAGAGGATAGACAAGATTCAGAATACCACCCCTGGACAAGCGTGCACTAAAAGGGGTATTAAGTTTTTAAAAAAGGCCAACACATCTTTCCGACTTTTAAATTCACGTTTTGAAGTATTTGACTTGAACCTTTATTTTATCATCATTTCTTCCAGTTTAAAGTTAAACGGGAGGAAAATCACTGGGTAAGCAAAAGGCCCAGATCACCAGATAAAAGAGGATCACCAGATAAAAGATAAAACTGGAAGATACTAAAAGAAACTGTACAACAAAATGATCCTTTTACTTTATTTGTGTAATGCAACAACACCAGATGGGCCTCTGACTAAAAAAATGTTTATCTGTCAAATAAATCATATGCACACTCAGCTGTACTCTTGACAATGATTTCTCCAAGTAGTATCATTAATAATGTATGCAAGATGTTTAGATTGTTTAGGTAGAGCGTTTGTCTAATCTTAATGAAGCTGATTTATCGTTGATAACAGAGACTTGTTTTCACAAGATAATTCTGATTACATTTAACTTAAACCGAAAGTTACGTACTTACTGGAAATTCCGACGCTTTTAGTCCCTCGTTCACGGAGTAAATATATTTGAGCACGTCAAGGGAGTCGTCCATTCTTCCCTGCGAAATGAGAAACTTCGGACTTTCGGGGAACTTGAACATCAGGATGGCGCAGATTGCGTAAGGAAGAGCGAAAAGACAGATCAGCAACCTCCAGGGACGATAGTCTATGTACATCAGATGCAGCTTAAAGTCCGTAGGTAGAATACCCCAGGCAATAACTATAAATAATAATGATTACTGATTTTTATTTAATCAATTTCAACATCAAAATTAAAAATTTTGTTCAACATGTATACGCTTAAGGCGCTTTAAAAAAATGCCAAGGAAAAGACACAGAAAATATTTAGATGATAAATTTATTTATTTATTACATGGAAAATATGTTTTACCATATTGTGTTCAAAACAATCCAAATTTTAAAGGATTTTTAATACAGAATGTTTTTTGCGGTTAATTAGAATACATTCTAATTTCAGTTATGCAGTTTTTGTAAAAAACCAATGTTCTGTATCTTATTCAACATGCAATAAACACGCATACAAACATCATCGTTTCTTCTGTCAATCTCCAACTGGGGTAGGAGCTCCACCCTCAAACGACAAGCAAAATCCTGCAAGACCATGAAATATTGTTGAGAGTGTACTCGTAAAAACACCGTGAATGTCAACCACATTCAGAATCGCGTTGACCACGAGGCCGACAAAAAAACGGTTCATGTCAAACTTACGGGGAACAACAGCGGTACCAAGAGCTACGGAGGCATTTCCTAGTGCCACCATTTTATCTCTATGCAACTTCGGATTCATCTCTCCCAAATAAGCATAACCCAAAGCTGAAGGACCTGCAATACTAAAATGTAATTATTGTAATTAATGTTAGTAAATATAATTAGCTATATCAATAAGCGTTTCAGCTCTTTAACTTCACAAAAATCAACAGACTCAAAGAGATGTGGATGTTCAAACATTGGCAGAATGGTGAATGTTACATAGTAAACCAGCCAATGACTGGTCACAAGCCCTGCAAATGCCTTGACTTCCATATTCCCTTCTCTAAAATATTATCCATCTCTGTTGTAATATGTTAAGCTATTATATTGATTTATTCATTTTAAAACAAACATAAAACACAAACTGTGGCGAGAACACACTAAAACTAGGGTTTCCCAGGACAGCGGTGTCCGTATCTTAACGGCCGTAGTGAACGGTGATGCGGTGGACAGCCGTCGTAACGGTGACTAGTGAGTGGTTTCCTAGGACAGCGGTGCCCGTATCTTAACGGCCGTAGTGAACGGTGATGCGGTGGACAGCCGTCGTAACGGTGACTAGAGAGTGGTTTCCTAGGAAAACGGTGTTGATAACATTTAACAACTCATAATTATGGATGTTCAAACATAGGCAAAATGGTGAATGTTACACAGTGTGTAAAGCGGCCTTTAAACCAGCCAATGACAGCTCATAAGCCCTGTAAATGCCTATTCTCCATCCCTGTTGTAATTTGTAAATTTTAATGACTTCCGAGGGGGTGAAACCCAGTCTTTTGTCTACGAACATTTGGACTAACTCAAATATTGTATATCATAAAGCTATAATTTATTTTTACGTATACTAAAGATAAATAGACGTTAAAATTACAATTTGATTATTTAACTATTTAAATTATAAAGGATAAAACACAGAAATCAATATCTTAAAAAGTTAACTATTAGAACATCATCATAGGACAAAAAACCATCATAAGCCTTTGAGACCAACCCCCCCCCTAATCCCAATTCAAATCAGTATACCTGGCTTCAGGGTGTTGGTGGAAATATTTAAAGAGGAATACCAGTTTAGCGGCCTTTTCATTACCCAGCCTAACTATAATTTTGAACTAAACCAAACCAAAGGAGAAAAAGTATCTCTCTAGAGAAGCTTTTGCTGCATATTGTTCCCCTGCTTGGTATGAATTCTCATTTTGGTCCACAACACGCAACAAACGCGATTTTATGGTGCCCGGGAAATCTCAGTAAAGTTAAACACGGAGAAACGCGAAAATGTCTCGTAAAAACAAAGACACCTACTAAATTATAAATAAATGAGAAAACACTTACAATATTCCGGCTATGAATCTCAGGGCAGCAAATGTGACAAGATCGGGGGAAAAACTGGAAAGAACTGAGAAGAATGATCCGACACCCATACAGAGTGTCAGTACTTTCTTTCTTCCCTTTGTATCTGCTAAATAGCCCCACATGTGTGACGTCAGGATGATAGCTGATCAAAAATACATAATAGATTATCACATCATTGAGTGGAAAGATGTCACTTTTTTGGCATATTGATTTTTATGTCACCAATTCATCTTGATGAGATCTTCTATCTGGAGAACTATGGTATGTCTTCATTTAATAGGGATAAAGAAAATTAGCCATGTCACTTTATGATATGCCAATTTTTCTATTTCCAAAAATGCCAAATTGAGATAAGTTACAAAATATAACTCAATATGCCTTAAAAATCGATATATCATGTTTAGCCATCATTCAACAGACCTGACATACCGTCTTTTGAAATGGAGTAATGGTTTACATTTTATATTTCAAACATATCTTCTTTTGTCAACTACTTCTAAAGATGGTATGTATATTTGTGAAAATGGTGTTTCGTAAATACAGAATCAATAATAACGTTTCTACCTCTATAATAGAGTAAAAATGTTTAGAGAGGGGGTTCGTTTTACATTTTTTTTTTTGTATATTTTGTATTTTATTTACATTTCATTTTTATTATCCAAAAAAGATTCCTTAAAATGAGATATTATTTTTAAAAGATACACAACTTTCCACTGTATGGAGTTCAGGATAGGGAGGATCTTGTGTGTGTTTATTTAATTTAGATTTACTACTACTACTACTACCATCACGCCATTTCGCCGTTGGGATAGGCAGAGAGAATGGACCGCCACACACGTCTATCCTGGCATACATTCCTAGCTTCTTCCACTTTCATACCCTTCGCTTATGTCTGCTTTTGACATGACCAGACTTAAGGTTTTGGTTAATCTGATCATGCCACGTCTTCCTTGGTCGTCCTCGTCTCACGTTACCGTTAAGTTTTGCAATATATACTTGTTTTACCATTCTTTCGTCATCCATTCGTTCTACATGACCAAACCATCTCAGAGACCCTTCCTTAATCTTATCAATTATACTTAACTCAGATTTACATTCTCGCCTGATTTCCTCATTCGTAACCCTGTCATACCATTATTTCCCACGCATTCGTCTAAGAAATCGCATTTCAACCGCGTCCACTCAGCTTTCATCCTTTCTCTGCTAGTTCCGTGTTTCACTTACATACATAAGTGTTGGGACTAAAAATCTGTTGTGCACTGCCAGTTTAACTTCGATTGACATATTTTTATTATCAATTACTGTGCTTAGTGCGCCGTTCATTTTGTTGCCCGCATTGGCATCTTTTTCTATTCTTCCATCTCTTGAAAGCATGCTTCCCAGATACACAAATTCTTCTACTTGTTCAAGACGTTCGTTGTTTACATTTATACAATTTAGATTTAAATGTTTTGATATTTGATATTGATTTTATGACTTCTGGGAAGCGTATTAAAGTGTTTTATTCCACCATATAATTAACGATATAAAGCTGCAGTTGTATTGCATCTATGTAAAATTAAGTTAATTGGAAATCTAAGGTTCCGAGAACTTTGTAAATTAGTATTTTTTTTTTCTTTGAATGTTTGTATGGCAGATGACTAAATTTAAAGGATAAGTTCTTGGCTTTTTCAATATCATTTTTGCGATGGTTTTTAGGGCAATCAAAAGTGTACGTTAATTTGTCTCGTAAGCTCCTCCCCAGCCCATGACTCCGTAATGCAGAATAAACTTTGTGATTGCGTAGTAAACAGTTTCAATGATTTTTGGAGAGAGATGGATAAAATATTTTACTTTATTCAATAAATAAATAATTACGTACCTACAAAGGGGATGACCGGAAGCCATGTTTTGTCCGATAATGTCAGCATTAAGTCACACTGGCAAGCTGGGATTATGTAGCTAAATCCTAATGTTTCTAATATCATGCCCAGCAGCATAAATCCACAAAAAAATACTATTATGATGTTGAATTTTCCGAATCCTGCAAGAAAAAACCATTTGTTCAATTCTTTATAATCGTTGTTTTTTTTTTTTTATATGATTTATTTTTCATAAATAAACTAGAACAAATGAGCATAATGGTGGCTGTATACACTCGCCGAGACACCTAGAGACAGGCCGAGATCGAGTATGTACATGGTGCTCTCGTCGAGTCCCGCTCTCTCGCGCCTCGCCTCGGTCGGTCTCGGACGTCTCGGTCGCTTGTCGGTTTTTTGCGCCCGAGTCAAAGGATCTCGTTGGGTCTCGCGAGGAAAACGAGAGCGAGCATGTACACACTTGTTCAAAAAGAAAAGATATTCGCTAATGGCGACATACCGTAGCCATAAAAGAAAAATTATTGCATCTATGCAGTCTGGAGCTGCAGCTGAATCAGTTTATAAGTCGATATGGTTCGCATTCGATTTCATGGACTCATTCTTAACACATTGTATCCCGGAGCCGTGTAAACACGGGATTGTGTATCCGAGCATTGGGTCCCGGTCCCGTGTTTTCACATGGTGTACCAGCTATCTAAAAATGCGCATTTTATTCACATCTAGTGACTTTTATTAGTACTTTTTCGTAATTTTATGAATAGTAAATACTCAAACCATTCCAAAGCTGTCTTCCGATTTGCAATATCAGTAAATAAAAGGATCTCTTTTATCGATTGAAATCACATGATTTTTTCACGGCTACTTGTGGCCGCCATTGACCATTATGATTTCGGCCAGTTTCGCTTGCAGTTGACGTTTGATTTTGAAGATTGCTTAAGAGGGATATTTTACACACCTGAAAGTGTGTTGGAATATAATAAGTATATGAGCGGTGTGGACATCTCGGACCAGTTCTTGTCCTATTACAATATCCACAGGAAGACCATTAAGTGGTCGAAAAAAGTATTTTTCGCCTTGTTATGTGTGCTCTGTTTAATTCTTTTATATTATATAAGAAAAATAATGTTAGTGTTAAGAAAATTTTTAGAGTTTAATTGTTAGATTATGTAGGTTCTTTAGTTTTGAGTAATCATTTTTCACCTCTGGAGACCACATTTTGCAGTCACCGGATCCACTCCGAGTGCGAAACTTGCAGAACCCACCAACCAGATTGTCAAGGGATATGTCCAAGCATGTTTTAATAGCTATACCTGCCACAGAAAAAAAAGACAAACCCTGTCGAACCTGCAAGGTGTGTGCAAAGCACAAAAAAAGGAGTGAGACCCGGTATATGTGCAAATATTGCAATGTGGCTCCCCATAAAGGCCGATGTTGGCAAAATTATCATATAAAAATGACTTATTAAATAGTTTTAAATAAATATGAGAAGTTTCAATTGATTTAACCCAGTATTTTCATAATTGCGACACTTTTAAGAAACCCTTCACAAAACATAAATTTTAACAAAAATGGGCTGGGCAAAATTTATGTGTATTTGACCGGTGATCATAGTGTTAAATGAAATTTTTCAATGTAGATTGTATGTTTAATAGACCATTTTTAGAAAATTGAGTTATAAATACCAATATGTTCATTATCTTACATACATGAGGGAGTATGGTAGTTATACGTGGCTCTATCCCACTGGGTTCCTCTTGGGTATGCTTGAGACCAATAGTTTGCAACTTAGAAGGGATGGGTCTACACTGACCCATTTTTTCAGACTGTTCAGGGGTTTTATCGATAACTCGGCCATTTTAGAGAGTATCAATTTTTATGTTCCTGATGGCTATCTCCGACAGCGTCAGCACAGACTGTTTTACCTCCCGGTTTCCAGAACCAACCTGCCTCTGGTCATGCCGATTGGAAGAGCAGTCAAGCAGCTGAACATTATCACTTTGGAGATCGACATCTTTCACATTAGTGAAACTATGTTTAAGAGGCAAATACTCTTTATTTATTTATTTTTATTTTATTTGTTTATTAAGAAAAACAACAGCAATACAAAGAAATATACACAACATAATAAAAAAACATAAAATAAAGCCAAATCAGTTTTTCACATAAATACAATTATAAAAATCCAGTTCAGTTAAATATAATTTATAGAAATGCATGTGTGCGAGTTTTTTTTTGTGTGTGAGGATGCGTGTGTAAAAAAGTGGAGTGTGGTTTTGGTAGGTATGTGAATATGTGTGTGATTGTATATGGGTGTGAGGGTAGGTTTAAGGACAGTGTGTATTTGATATGAGTGAATAGAAACAATTTAAAATTATAATGTAAAAATATAAATATATTTTTTTTTATAACGAAACATAATTTTTTTCAAATAATAGTTTTTTAATTTTGGTTTTAAAAGTGAGTTTACTGTAATTAAATATGTCTATGTTATTGAAAAATAAATTATAATTACGCGTCAAGCGAATCAGAGGAGAGTTCTGAGCATAGTTGTGGGTACATGGAAAAGAGATAGATTCGTGTGACGGGTGCGGTAGCCAGGTACGTTAAGGGCTAACTCAGAAACCAGAACAGGACTATCAAGACGTCCATTAAGAATGTCATGTAAAATACCCATATCTAATAACAAACGACGATCCTCAAGACTAAGTATATTATGTTTATGACAAGAAGTTTTATAGTTAAGGTCCGTAAATCTGGATCTCCAATTGAGATGTCTCAAAAATGTTTTCTGAATATTTTCAAGCCTTATCTTGTGTATGGAATACTGGGGAGACCACACAGAGGAGGCATATTCAAGGAGACTACGAACGTAAGCGAAATAAATTAATTTGATACTACCAATATCATTAAAAACTTGGCAAGTGCGGATAACAAAACCTATGTTTCTGTGTGCCCGGTTCACTATATTGCTATTTGAGAGTATTATACCTTAATAATGTCGAACCATTGCTCAAGGGTTCTTTGTTTGATATAAAGTTCCAATTTAACGTCTTAAATCCTTTGTTATTTGTTATGTTACTTTGTGAATAAATAATTTGAATTGAATCTTATTACGCGTCTATGTATATTAAACATACAAGTCCAAAACAGCAGCAGCAATTTCTACGTCCATTACTGCGGGAATCTTCAGTACTAATGACAAAACGAGTGTGTACAGATATGTTCTCGTCGAGAGTCTCATCGGCCGAGACTCCAGGCGAGACGTTCTCGACGAGTGTGTACAGCCACCATAAGAAAAACCTCAGAGTAATAATTCGTTAGAGAAGCCCTTTATTGCATAGAACAAAGGCGTTCCAAATTTTTAGTTTAGTTTTTGGTTTAACAACAAACGTGAAACGGATGGTTTCGGTTTGCGCTTGCGATTCTCGATCTGAGTGCCTACGGCTCGTTGTATTGCCGTAAACGATAACTAACTTCGTGGTTGATAATCATAGAATGGTTTTCGTCCATATGACTATTAGCTAGTGGCGTATTATTAGTCTTAGAGAAAAACCCTATCTAAAATACCCTCTGTTTCAGATTTCAAAAGTTACAATAAAGCAAATCATAAAACATAAATCGATCGATGAAAATTTTTCGTGTATTTCGTTTTACCAACAATATTTTTGTAGACAAGGTCTGAATTCAACCCCCTAGGAAGTTATTAATATCAATTTACTACAACAGAGATGAAGAACATGTTGGAGAAGGTTATATGAAAGTATAGGCTAGTTAGGGCTTATGACCTGTCATTAACTGGTTTAAGTAGCCATTTAACACACTATGCCTAGACTTCTATATTACCTTCTCTAAAATGTTCTTCATCTCTGTTGCAATATATTAATATTTCATAGTGACCGACCAAAATTTCGTTGAAAAATTTTGGCTAAAACTTCGACTCAGCCGAAACCTGCGATCGGGATGTGTCAAATAATCTAGGACTCTGATTACGTTCGGCTGTACTCGAGTGCATCTTATGGCCTTTATTTTATTGTGTATTTTATTTAATATGTATTTTAATTAACTCGTAAGGTTTAATAAATAAAACGCCTACTTTTCGGCATTTTTAAGTTACTTTTAACTTATTTAAGTAAGTTTCGATTTCGGTGTCCGCCAAAACTAGAATTGAAGCCGAAATTCGATTTCCGTTTCAGCTAAAAATCTTGTTTTATTTGGTCACTAGTATTTTTTTTGTTAATAATAATACATATAATATTATATGAACAAGATATTATACTCCCAGGGCTGGTATTCTGAACGGAATTGCGCGCGAAGAGATCGCTCTGATAGCGTGTATTTAGTACGTAAATACGCGTTCAAACTGCGTTTTCTACGCTCGCTTTTGTTATACTGCCATCATAAGAAAGAAGGACGTTTCTACACAAAACAATTATCGAAGAAAATAAATATTTTGTAACTTGGAGATTGAAAAATTCGCTGTGTGAAAAATACTACAAAAATTAAGTATATTATTATGCGACAGTATCTTTTATGGTTTGCCCTAACGAAATGTATATCTAGGTATTAATTTTAATAAATTTCACGTTTTATATTTAAAATTGAACATTTTCTTTTTAGTTAAAAAAAAATACAAGAAAATATGTTATACTGCAATGAAAAGACGTTTCTAGCTAGAAACGCCCTTTTTATTTAGTAATTAAGTCTTTCTTTTTTAGTGTTAATATGCCAATTGATTATACGCAACTAAACAAAATAGACGTTACTGGCCATTTACTGTTTTTCAAACTAGTAACGCCGACCTAATAATCAATTAACTTCGAAATTACCAGCAGATCTTAAATTTGATTGAAAACGAGTAAGTACATTCATTTCAGATGTTTTGAAAAACGGAATAGAAGAAAAAATAAGTCAGGTCATAAGCCCTGTAAATGCCTAGACTTCCATATTCCCTTCTCGAAAACTTTTTCCCTCTCTGGTGAAATAAATTTAAATATGAACAACTCCCTAGGGAGGAAATCCAGCCAGTCTGCAAGCATTTGGACATAATCAAACATTGTTGAATTACTACCTGGTAAAAGAAGAAGTATAAAAATTGGAAAATTGTTTCCAGGCGTTGCCTAGTAGGTGATTTGGTTCAGCCGGATGAATCTCACCCACGTGATAAAGGTTTCAGCTCTTTCACTTCACAAAAGTCAACAGATGGAAGAGTTGAGGAAATGTGGATGTTCAAACATGGGCAGAATGGTGAATGTTACACAGTGTGTAAAGTGGCCACTTAAACCAGCCAATGACAGGTCATAAGCCCTGTAAATGCCTAGACTTCCATATTCCCTTCTCGAAAACTTTTTCCCTCTCTGGTGAAATAAATTTAAATTTTAATCTGTCTTTAATAATTATATAAGTCAGAACTGCATTTTATATTTAGTAATCTTCAAGACTTTTTGCAGTTTAGTCCATTTATTAGTGAAAATAATAGGGTTGTTGTTATTTTAGGAAGATAGATGTATTTTTAGTAGATGCGTATTTTTTTTCCTTATTCCGAATATGTATTTAACTCATTTTCGAAAAAAATGTTATATGTGTCCTTTTTTCTTATGACGGCAGTATATTATTCGCATGTTTTATGTACTTAAATTTGTCTTTCAAGCATTCAATGCTACCATTTTCTAACATATTCTAGTGACGTCAAAATGATCAAGAAAGCAATCTAAAAGTGTTGTTTTTTTTTAATACAATTTTTTATTATTTGTAAACCTTTATTAAGTATAAAAATATACCATTCAAAAATAAAAAAATACAACACTTCAGAGGTGATATTCCAAACGCTCTCGCAGCCGTAGAAAACAATTTATCTCGCGTATTTTATGTGTAAATACGCGAGATAAAATCTTTTTCTACGGCCGCGAGAGTGTTTGGAATATCAACCCAGGAGTTATAAAAAAAAACTGGTTTGGGACCGTACATGAAAAGAAAACATTTTTGTGACAATACATAACATCAGTCAATACAATCCATAACAGTAAGAAAACATAATATAAGAAACATAAAACACAGTATTATACACTTATTTGTTTATAAATTTGTATAAACCACTTCACTATCTACTTATGTAACTATTACTATCGAAAAGATTTCAGTAATATTTTTTTGATTGCGACACTTATATTTGCTGTTCGACTTTTTGTTTTTTTATTTATCAGGCAGTTTATTAAATTGAGAATAGCCAATATTTTCCAGAGACTTTTTGCCGAACTTCGTTGAGCGAAATTTAGATACATGAAGATTTTTTGAGTTTCGTGTATGTGGTTGTGAATATTATGAATTAATGTGTATTTTAAATTTGTATGAGCAGAAAAGTATACGATATTTAAAATAGTCTTGGTCTATTTCGTTTTATTTTTTGCTTTCACACATCTAGAGTAGGGATCCGTCCCGACATATCGGGACTGTCACCGTTATCGAGCCCTCTGTCCCGACGCCCGACGAAACCTATAATGTCCCGATTTAAACTTAAACAGTGCAAAGCCGTTAATCAACCAAAATCTTCCACGGTCGTACTGACAATGGATGTGAAAATAAGGTGGCAGATGATTTCAGAAATTGATGTATCTAAAGAACCTTATAGAAGTCGATAGATTCTGTAAAAGAAAAATGTTTTTTTCTTGTCAATTTTTGAAACTGAGCAAGTATTTAATTTCCATTCCTGCTCATAAAATCATAGTGGAAAAACCAATATCATCGATGTTGGTCCAGTAAAAAAAAACGTTAAAAAAGTCGTCTGCTGCCAGGGACTGTAGAATCAATATTGCAGTATTACCTACGTTAATATTAAGTCATAGAAAAAGTATGGCCAGCTGTACTTTTTCCGCAAGAAGCACCACATAAAATGTAAGAAAAACATATATTTATCATCATCGTTCTATTATATTTCTGAAAAAACATTATAAAATTGCCTTTTTACTACATATCCCCATTGCAGAACGTCCCGACGAGACCCTAGCGAAATATGGCAACCCTAATCTAGAGACTTGAATCAATTTTTTTTTGTTTAACAAATCGTGTGAATCTGCCTCTTTTATTTTTTGAACATATTATACCTAATTGCCTTCAAGATAGGAGTGATACGTATAGGTACCTAGTACCTTCCTAATGTAGATAGAAAACATCTTGTTTTTCTCAGTAGCATAGTGAATTATGACATAAACCCGTATTAAATTGTGTCAAGGAATGGCAAAATACGTTTTAAGTGTACTTAATGTACTTCAGTTCATTATTTGATTATAGCTTAAAACTGATTTACTCGAAGGCAAGATTGTTTATTTATTCATTTAATTTGTTTTATTTTTTGGTTGCCTGTACGACCGTATAGTATATATTGCGATTAATGCTAGAATTGTTTATGTCGAAAAAGTTAATTGTTTAAGAGAGACGATTGTTTTTTTCCGTAGAGATTTTTTGTATGAAATTACCAAAGTCAACAAAGGCGTTTCTTCACTACTAAAAATAACAAGACTTTTGTGATCTAATCCACTTTTATCATGAAAAATGTGAATATCTTTATGGCTTATGTCAACATTGAAAATTCTGGCTATAAAACATACCGAAACATTATTTTGACATAGATACCTACGCATAACAAACATATTTTTTGTAAATTTTTTCAAGGTGGCACTTATCGCACTAAAAATATAGTTATTTTGGGAGTATGTATTTTAACTCGTGTTGATTGAGATCATATTTATGAGACCTCAGAGTAATAATGCGTAACCTAGAGAGAAGCCCTATCACTATGTTTTATAGAACGCAAGCGATGTTGGTTTGTTGGTAGCAACTATTTTGTTTTGTTTGACAACAAACACATAACGGTTCTGTCGGATGCTTTTGTCGGTGTGCTTGGCTTTGTTTGTAAATACCTTGAATATTTACGTTATAATAAATAAAAATCGACTATGGTGAGTTGCAGTATGTTTGGTTGCAGCAGTAGGAGGGTCAAAGGTGGCAAAGGAGACAGTTTTCACCGGTAATCGATTACAAATATTTTCCCATGATTAACATTGATGTTTGGCATTTATTGTCCCGACACGTCTATTACTCGTATGTTGCTTAATAACTTTCCTTGTATCAACATATTTACTTCAGATACTATTTTTTCTCAATTTAGGGGATAAATTTGTGAATTAAAGTATGTTTACTGTTGATAATGACAGTTGATTATGGGCAATATGTCAGGGCCGCACTAGGCATCCATATAAAGTTTGAGTCTTTATCGAGCAGAGGTTGATTCAAATTTTACTCGAAAATAGCAACGTTAATCTTGAAATCGCATCTTAAATGACATATCCAAATTTCAGGCCGCTACGACTCGCTGTTTCGGAGATGTGACGGACAAACAAACAAACTCAACACCGGACTTTGGTTCCATGGAGCTGGGATTTATGTCTCAATAAATGTAACATAAGTATATTGTGAATAAATGAATAAAAAAATAAACACACACATGTATTTTCAGTTTTATAAAATAAATATAGGCGAATTATAGAAAAATAAATTGGAATAACTCTACAATAATCAATACACAGGTACATATTTAAAAGTATTTACAATGCAAATTCCTCTACATTGCCTCTACTCAATATAACCTCCTGCCTATTCACCTTAAATCAATTTCTTACCAGTCTACGAATGGAAATCAAATTACACTAACAAATCATTTCCTTAAATTATTTCTCAATAACCCTTGACCCATGTAAGTAAATTTGAAATAATATATTATAATTTGTTTTTAAAAAGGTCTCCGAGATTTGTCCATTTTTGTTTTAATTATGTTCAACTAAATGTATTTTTATCTGATAATCCTTGATTGTATCTATCCCAGAATGAGTTTTCTAACTCATGGGAATACAATTATGTTTTGTGCATTTTTGTATTTTGAAATAAAAAATAATAATATCCGAGTACGGCCTATTGTTTTGCTGCGAACTGTAGCTAACTTAATACCCAATAGTCATAGAATGGTTTTTTTACGTTTGGACTCCTCTATAGCTTGGCGCATTTGGCGCTCTGACGATGAGACTAATTATCGAAAATTCAAATGCACTGTACTTATCGATTAATAACTTTATTTAAATACTGTATTTTAATTTCAAAGAAAGTAATTTCTTCATACATTTTTTTCAAATTCCAAATTAAGTTCTTTAACTTGTTATGTAGTAAATAAAAGTTCTTACCCGTAATTGTCATGGCATCTTCAAATGAAAATTTTACAGCAAAATCCTTTTCCAATCCTGATGACACGCTTGCTATTTCTTCCGGCATTGTTATCACACCTGATTCAAGTTGCAGTGGTAATTATTACGTTCTCATCAGTACGATACTAGGTTTAAGGTTCGTCGAGCATTGATGGCTAAAAAGATGTATGTATGTTTAATATAATTGCCAACCATACCATGTTGTAGTATTCAGAAAGTTTTTTCACATTATAAAAGAATTGAAGGTATTTAGTAGAGCAAGATAAGAAATTTACGTTAAAGGGGTTACTGAGATATTTATTTATTTTATTTAGTTCTATAATTAACATAGCCTAATATATATTTACAACACAATATTTACATCTATAATTATTGTAACATTATTAATCACTTTTATACACTATTAATCCTAATTTATAATATTCACTGTTTCATATGTACATTTTCATTAATTATATTCACTATTTACACTATATATAACCTAATATTTTTCACATATATACTTTTTACATTTAATTTTAAATATATTTACATTTATTTGCGGAAAACTTTGAAAAAATAATTGTGAGATTTCTAATTTTAAATTACGCTATTATTTAGCTAGGTAGGTTTTTATGGATAGTTTATTTTAGCGTCAATAACTAATATTCCTGTTTTGGTGGGGATTTCCAAGTTCGCTCCTAATATCCTTAATTATCGGAAAATAAAAACATGATCTTTGCTATCATCATAAATAGTATTTATATTATCTATTGAAAATTTCTTAATGTACCACAATTTTTTTTCAAAATTCATTTGTAAATAGAACCTGCAATATGTGTATATATATATATTGTTGGATAATTTATAAAGCGCCATTTTTGTGAAAATCACCTCAAGGGCGCTGTACAATTAATAAATATCCCAGTACGTCTTGCAGCTACAGAGCGCATGGACGGTTGGGATTCTAGTTCCTCGTTTTTAATTAAGTTTAATCAAAAATTATAACAGATAGGAGCTAGATTACAGGACGTCTTGCAGCTACAGAGCGCATAGACAGTTAGAAATTTAGCTCCCATTTACACATTTTAAAAATTGACAAACAAATTTAGTGTATTAAAAAATAATAATAATATGAATAATAAAAAGGAGTACGATTACAACACGCCTTGCGGCTACTAAGCGCATAGACGATTGGAATTCTAGACCCCGTTTACAAAATTTAGGTATTTTAAAGTTGATATATGAAAGCTAGATAACCAATCATCGTGCAGCTACAAAGCGCATAGACGAGAAGAATTCCAGCAAAGTTAAAACAATATCAATAAATTTATAAAAAATAGAGTATAGTAGTAAATTGGTCAAGTGTTCATGCCAAGAAGTAAGCAATAAAAAACTAAATAAATCAAACACTGTTTCAACTCCATGGTTAACAAAGGGAGATAGATGTCCGAAGAGAAGCTTTTGATCAGAAATTAAATTGTATTGATATTAATAACATATCTTTAACTTCCTTTAAAAAAGAAATTTCAAGTTATGATGTTGCGCCTTGAATCCGCAGCCTATAATATGCAGGTTATGCGCAGTTCTGTATGAAGACACATAATAAATGTATACTTTATGGTCAACTATAGTTGTATTATATATTATAATGTGCAACTGTGTTATCAATATTCAAAAGTAGATATATTTTTAATAATATGTATTACATTTACATTTTGAGTAATATTATAAGTTTTGTATGATTAGTTATTTTATGTTATGTATAATTTTTATGTGACAACATTTACAATAACAATATTATGTGGAAGCCTCTAATTGGACTTAATGATATGTATTTATAATATAATTGTATCTTATAAATTTATAAATGTCTATTGGCTTCCCTATGAAATGAAATAAAATAAATAAAGTGTGAGTCCGAATTTTTGTCTTCCATATTTCCGAATAATTCTTTAGAATCTTAAGAAGGCTGAAGGTCCAGAACATAGAATTAAGAATAGTCCAGAAGGAGCGTAGAATCATATTTGAATACATCGGACTGTGTCCAATAATCCCCCCACTATGCCCTAATTTCGCCGCGCGCATTCGTGATGTCGCTGCGTAATGTTGCTCGATGGGAAAAAAAATAATCATAACACAAAAGTATGGTTAAAAAAAAAAGCAATATGTTAATTTCTCTAAAATTTTATTGTGCACGCGGAAACATTGATTGACACAACAGAGTAGATAAGTAAAGGGTCATTTAATAGGAGTAATTGAATTAATGAACTTTGAACTTAAAATATAAAGCAAATTTTATTTTACATAAAACGGATATTTCTATATTATAGTAATTAATATTTGATGTTTTAAAGATAAAGTCGTTCAAATGTCTCCCCCGGCGTTGTTTAATCTGAGAAGTTATTTTATTAGAAGAGCAAAGTAGGGTAAAAAAATTTACTACGCTGGCGACACTAACGAAATTTTCATTTTGTTTCTTCGACAATCTGACAGATGGAAAAATAATTCAATTTTTAAGTAATGCATTTGCTACTTAAACATTCGTTTGCTAATTACACATGAAAAGTGATACCATCCTGTTTCTTTAAGATCCTAGCAGTATTTCTACACTTTAAAAGGACACAACACGGCATAGTCAAATTCAAATCAGGAGTTGCGTACTGAGCGACGTCTACAAAGAAACTAATGGGTCAAAACGTAAACCTACTCATTTATGAGTAGTTTAGTCGCCTTATGTTTGATGTGAGTATGCGGTTTCTGGACTATTCTTAATTCTATGGTCCAGAACTTGTCTGGAATGATTTTCAATTTTAACCGACTTAAAATATTATTGTTAATCATAATGAAATGCAGAAAGTACTATGAATCTCATTAATCTGAACCCCCGTTAATCCGCAAGCCCCTGAACAACATGCGTGCTGCAATAATCGATTTAGTTAGTTATAGTAATATTTTTTATATGGTATTTACAGATTCATATTTTTTATATTTTATAATAGGGAAATATCGCTTTTTTACATTTTTAAAGTGATAAGGTCTATGAAATACTGAAATTTTTTGTCAGCATAAAATATATTTTTATATTTTGGATTCCCGCAAAAATGGTAATTCCATTGGCCACGCCCCTAATACGTCACGATTCATGTTTATTTGTTCCTGAACATTCAAATTTGTTAAGAACATTGTCACGAATCTTGACGTCACAACTATCAAGGCCAAGTATGTCGCGTTTTTCTAGTGACGCATTAAAAAAAAAAATATATTTATATGAAAACATTTCTCTAAAATATTCATATTGATTTTGAAAATACAATTAATTATTCTAAATCCATTTCATATATTTTTATCGGTATTCGTAGTATATGATATTTCCGTTATAAATACAGTACCAATGAAGAAGTGCCAGTAAAAAAAATAAAAATGATTTAGTTGAGAAAACTTCTAGATTTGGTAGCTCAAAAATGCATGTCATTGATGACAGAAGAAAATTAGATTTTTTAGAAACATATTTATGTTTTTATTTATTTACATACATAAGTTTATTGTACATTCTTTGAAACAATAAGTCCCAACTCCATGGGACTAAAAGTCCTGTGTTGAAATGGGACGAGCAATTATATGACACAGAGTATAATATCACCACAAATATAGGATTAGAGACATAAAAAATAAAAAGTATTTTTTAAAACATATATATGGCACATCAATAAGGTAAACAGTAAACTCAAGCATTCGGAAAATCATCAAGGAGTTTCCTACTCAAATCCCTCCCACTAAGGAAAATCCAGTCCTTGATTCCTTTCTTGAAAATAATTTTTGTCCTTGAGAGCTCAATACGTTCTTCCAAAATATTGAACACTCTCGGTGCGATAAATGAGAGATGTCTCTGAGCAAAAGTCGTACGGGTTTTGGGTATGACATAATTCATGCTCTGGGAAAACCTCGTACAGACATTTTGCTGAGACTTCTCCTTATTGTTTGACCAGAAGTGTGTAAATGCTTCTTTTAGGTACAGTTGTCTCATATTCAGCACCTTCATGTATTGGAACAGCTGTTCTGACGGGTATGTTAGAGGGCGCCGGAGCATTATTCTCAATAATAATTTCTGTGAAATTGTGAGCGGCTTGAAAATGGATGCCGCACAGCCCCCCCAGCCAGCTATTCTATAGGTTGCCGTGGATTAAAACAGAGCAAAATACACACTTCTGAGAGTGTCAATATCCAAAATGTCTCTAAGAGAGCACAATAGATGGCACAGCTTTCTCAACCTAGAGTTCAGTGACTGGACCTGAGCCTCCCATCGCAAATTCCTATCAATGATAACACCAAGGTATTTTATAGTATCTACCCGTTGCAGAAGTTGGTGTTTTTTATCACAGTAAATTCCTAGATTAAGCGTATTGCTTGGTAGTGAACTATTATTTATACAAAATGACAGATATTTAGTTTTATTAGTATTAAGTGTAAGAAGATTATCATCAAGTCATTGTTTAACAATGTTTATACCAAAGTTTGCTTTCTGAAAGACAGAGTTCCAGTCACTAGCAACAAATAACATTCTTACAGATAAATATTTAATAACAATGTTTCACACTGTAGTGAACTTTTTATTCTGATAAACCAAAACAATTTGGTTCATACCACCTTAAGTTATAATAATTGAGACTAACAAGACTCCTCATATTAAGATTATCTACATATGTAGAATTCATAACACTGGAGTTTAAAGTTTCCCGCTCTATGTAATCAAAATAAACGCCACATGCTAAGACTGCTCGTAGTTTATCAGAAATATTTATGCATAAAATCTCTGCCGTATTTTTATAGCTATGCAACGTGTACGTATTATTTGTTTCATTTTTATTTTTGGCTACATACCAACGGAAATAAACAATTTATGGATATATACTCACATTAAATCGCTTAAGGATATATTATGCACTACTTAGCACCAAGTTATTAACAAGTTTACCTAGTTATTTTAATTGTAGCTACATTTCAAACAGCTGTGGTTCAAACAGCTGAAGGCCTGAAATCAAACTGGTACTGAAGGCAAAATAGGATAGCCAGAATATTGTTCAACTTTATCTTAATAGCGGTAACTGAAACTAAAATAATTCTTGAGAACATAAACATGACATGAGATAATAATACGGTTTTTGGAGATAGAGTAATCTAAGACAATATTTCATTTTGAAGTCTCGTCAAAAGTGGATTCACTATAGTCTATAGGACGTGCAAAAAGCATAATTAGTTAATTTATCGAATAATATGTTTTTAAAATAAAAATACACAGGTAAAAATTTTCATGGATCTGAAAATTTTGATAGTTGATTGAATTGCAAAGAGAGAGATAATAGAGTGGGTATAATACCAAAAATTACTGAAAACTCACAAAGTAAAATTTTTTTTTTTTTTTTTGTTTATTTTTATTTATTTATTTGCATGACAACAGGCCAAGAGCCTTACTATAGTGAAGAATTAAGAACAGAATACATAGGTTTGAGAAAAATCTAATTTTTTTTTTTCTGAACTCGGAATCCTCTGTGAGTGAGGCAAGTATCTTATCCATTACATCACACGGGCCGCTAATCAATTCCATCATAAAGCTTCTAAGCGTAATTTCGCAGATATTATTGCTTATGACCATTTTCTGGTGCCCTCCAACATATAAGTCAGAACAATTTGTCGTGATAGGAGAACAACAACGCAAGTGATTTTCTTCAACTTTACATGAGAGCGGTTAATTTTTTATATTTTGACACTATGTCACAAGTCACAACTCGATAAGTATAAATCCTTTGATACTTGGATTAATTATAAATAAAAAAAATTTTAAACCTATAATATAAAACCTTTTCAAGATCAAATATAAAAGAAAGTCAATGTCGCATTTTTCACACATCCGTTATTGTCCTACGATCACAAGTTGTTCCAGTGCATGAAGGTGCTGGATGTGAGAGTATTTTACCTAAAAGAAGTATTGACACACTTCTGGTCAAACAATGAGGAGAGGTCTCAGCAAAAATTGTGTGAGGTTTTCCCAGAATATGAATTATGTTATACCCAAAACCCGCACAACTTTTGCTCACAGGCACTTTTAATACTTTAGGAGAGCGTATTAAACTCTCAAGGACAAAAACTATTTTCAAGAGAGGGATTCAGGACTGAATTTTCCTTGGGGGGGGGGGGATTTGAGTTGGAAAGTACCTGGTGATTTTTTAATTATTTGAGTTGGTTGTTTAATGTCAATCGTATTTTGTCTTCGTTTGTCCTTTTTTATATTATTTTATTTAGAATACAAACAGACTCTAAATGATTATAAATATAAACTATAAATATATATAAATATAAAAATAGTAGGGTGTGCCATCCAATAACATGTATTCACTTAATTGTATTAAAATAAAGCGACGATGGTTTAAACTATATAAAAAATAAAATGATAATTGAAACAATGTTATTCAGATAAATTAAAATAAAATAAATAGGGACAAAACAAGGAGATGGGGGAAGAAAAAATAAGGAAATTGATGAGGAGTGGTGGAGGATGAATGAAGGAAAGCAGGAGTGGAAAATTGCGTTTGATTTGATGATGAAAAATAAAGAGCTAATTAATATTGATGTGCATTTGATATTTTTTAATGATGTTCTTGTTTTGTATATTATTATTGTTGTACTATATTACTGAAGTTTATTATTATTCCTAACTCAACACATGACTTTAGTCCCATGAAGTTGGAACTGGAGTCTCAATAAATATAAATAATATTTTATTGCAAAAAAACAGTTTTATAAATATAATTTAAATTTTATTTTAAAGTAAAATTTCACTACAATAAGCATTTCTGCCTAAGCCCACTGTATCAACTAGTTTTTATGTAGTTCATGTACCAAATAAAAAATAAGTGTTAAAAATTGTAAATCACAAAGTTAGTATTTAAATATTTTTGGGGTTTTCGTAAAACATTTATCATTTAAATAAACTTGAAGAGCTTGAGTAATTAAAAACCGGGAATACCATTGTACTCATAGTTTCTACTTGTCTTAAAAATGTAGGTAGATAATAATGTTAAAAATAACTGAGGACAGCGGTTATTTTTGCCATATTTTAACAAGATTAAAGAGAACTAAGACATGGTTACATAGTGTAGATATGTATGGAAATGAGCATCAAATTATAAGCAGTGTCACAAATGTCAAATACATATGTACCATTACTATAAAGGCGGCCTCCGTGGTGTAGAGATTAAGACGCTTAACTCACACACGGAAGGTTTCAGGTTCGATTCCCGGTGAGAACACAAAAAATTTCAAATGTGATTTTTCTCAATCCTGGGTATTCTGTGCTGTAATTTGCCACTGTAATTGGGCCTCCTGGCCTGTTGTGGTGAAAATAATAATTATATTCTACTTCTTTACAAAATTTGTTATTTGCATGTGTGAAACACAAATTAAAATTGGAATAATATAACATATTGGGAACTTGAATAAGTTCTCGCTGTTTTTTTGTAAAAATGAATGATTCATTTTTAAAAAAATTGTAAAGAACATGTCATTGAAAATATTATCCATCGTTAGCGACTACTTTCTCCCATCTTGAAAGACCGACTTATCTTTTGCAGTTATTCACGAATCGGGCCATTTTTGGCATCTTTATAAGAATTGAAGTGCTGCTCGGCCAGGCCATCAGTCATAGATCAGAACAAACAGTAATCGGAAAGAGAAAAGTCCGGTGAATACGGCGGGTAGGGTAGGACTTCCCATTTGAGCGTTTCCAAGTATGTTTTGACTAGCCTTGCAGCATGTGGCCGAACGTTGTCATGCTGCAAAATTATTTTGTTTTGTCTCTTCTCGTATGGCCACCGTTTTTCGTTTTTCGATAGCGATCTCCTGTGATGGTTTCGTTGGGTTTGAGAAGCTCATAATACACTACACCCAGCTGATCCCACCAAATACAGAGTATAAGTTTGAAACAATGGATATTCGGATTTGCCGTCGGTGTTGATGCATGGCTTAGCTTACCCCACGATTTTCTAGGCTTCGGGTTATCGTAGCGTATCCACTTTTTATCAGCAGTCAAGATACAATGCAAAAAACCTTTTTTTTTGGCTGCTGGAGAAGCTCTTTGCATGTGAATAAACACCGCTCGACGTCTCTTGGCTTTAATTTGTACGGCACCCAATTTCCTTGCTTTTGAAACGTTCCTTATGCTTTTAAACGTTTAGCAACTGTTGTGTGATCAACTCTTAATAATTCTGAGAGTTCATTTTGTGTCTGAGATGGATGTTCATCGAATAATGCTTCCATTCTTTGTCTTCAAACTTTAACGGTGCCCCAGAGCGTTTTTTATCTTCCAACATCAAAATCATTATTTTTAAAGCGTCAAAACCAGTTTCTGCATATTATTTCTGACAGAACATGGTTGCTTAAAGTCTCCACAATAATTCTATGTGCTTTAGCTGTAAATTTTTTCAAAAATAAGTAATGCAGTAAAATTCCCCGCAAACATTCTATTTGACACGTAATTTGACATGTTTAAAGCTATTTAAAAATATGTTGGAAAAACATGTACAGTCATTTCAAGCCTAATGGTGGAGCTTCATAATGAAGTTGACTAGTATTTCCCAATGTAAAAAGGCTAAGATAACACCATCTGTCAGGAAACAGTGAAAACTTATTTAAGCCAATTAATAGGGTAGTGTATGTTCCGACTACATATTTCTGCACAACCCTCATCATCATAATCATCATTCCATGTCAGCTCCCTAGTTGTAGCACATGGAGCCCACAAAGAGCCTCCAGGTATGACTGTCGGCTGCTAGCTCCCGTGCATCCTCCCAAGTCAGGTTCGCGTCTCGTAGTTCTGACATGAACTGCCGACGAACAGTTGGCAGCAGACATCCAGGACGTTAAGAAGTTGATGTCTTGTAGAGTAGGCAAGCATGTTTAAGGCTCTCAGAAGGCATCTGCAGTATATGGCCCAGCCAACTGTATCTCCTCTGCCTGATGACAGTTGTCACCAAAGTTTGCTGCGTCTGTTCTCTTATTTCTTTATTCCTTACAAAGTCAAACCACAGGACACCCAATTTCTCTGAGACATCTATTCTCAATATCCAGTATTTTGCTGTTTTGGACATTAGTGAGGTGTCACGATTCGCATCCGTAGAGAAGAATAGGTGTTTTGTAAGTGTGTTACAACCCTCATAATTCTTGATAAATAAATAAAACTAAATTGATGTTATAATAATGCATTTATTTCTTGAAAAAAATCCACTGGAGAATATGTCATACTTGTTTCGTACACTGAGTTCAGTGCATTTTTCTGTCTTATGTGAGTTATCAATGCATTTTTATAAGCATGACAAGCTTTGGTATAGTTTTTCAATTGAACATTCTGTGAAATATTGTTCCATATATCCGGCAACACAACATTTAAGTCAATGTTTCTTTTTAAATGCTGTTCATTAAAATGCTTAAATGGACAGCCGCCCTCCGCAGAAGCCCTTGCTTGAATAACGTTACAGCGAACCATAGAATAGTTCTTACGAGAACCCTCCAAGCCATACAAATGACGAATCCCATAGATATACTTGGATGCGTCTTTATCCCACTCGTGTGTGCATGTTGATTTTGAATGACACGGCTTTTTGTATTCTTTTTGCCAGAAATAAATCGACTGCTGCATGGGCATACCAATGTCTTTTAAAAAAAGGCTGTATCGGAACCTTTCGTTGTGTGATAATCTATGCTTGTCTCTTAAAGTCAAGTGTAGGTTAGTCATACAAGGCGGGAAAATTAAGGCTTTGTCGTCAATGTCAGAATGTTTAATTCGTTTTTTGCCAATATTGTTAGCGCATCCTATGCTTTGTGTTAGTCGTAGAAGTAATTCTCGCCATCGTGGATCAATATTAGTTTTATTGTCACATTGAATGTTATTGTTTCTAAAATTCAAATGCATTCTAAAAAGGATCTTTAAGAACTGCTTCCATTTACCACAAGTAATAATTGCTAAGCCATTTTTAATTTCTACTTGCCTACTTGCTACCAAAGGCAAGCACATAGTAAAGTGAGAATCTACTTCATAAACAGAACAATCATTATTATGACTTTCCTCGCACAAATGCTGTGCTATGTGTTTTAATATCATCTTTCTACATAGTTTTTCTAAAATTTTGAAATGTGGTGGATCCACTGGATTCTGATAGCTTATTAATTTTAGAATATTCTTACAAAGCAGTCTTAAATCATTCGACGATGCACACTGGATCCTTTTAAAGAAAAGGGTTTCTTCGGTACGAGATACAATGTCTATCAATTGTTTATCTCCAGAATAGGTCGATAAAAAAGTCAGCATAAAGTGACCAATATTATCATAGGCACTACCTTCAATAACATACTGGCAAAATCCTCTGTCACTGTCTCTCATAACCAATCCTTCTTGAAAATACTCCCACCTCTTTAAAACGCATTCTTCTAACAAATGTAATGAAATATTTCCCAACACTGGTTTTAGATAAAAGTATGACATTTGGGAATAATTCCGTAACTTTTGTATTATTCTATGTATTGCACTGAAACATAATGTTTTTTAAATTAGAATTCTTTTATTATTTTTAAATGTATTTATTTTCTTGGTTTCAATACGCAATCTAAACGTAATTATGATTTTTTTAACTAAAAACAAAATGAATAACAGCGTAAAATGTATAATATTAATGTCAATTTTATAATGACAGCTGATATAGTAACAAAACAAGACACAAAGTTCAATGACAAAGTG
Source organism: Micrasema longulum (assembly GCF_059751315.1). Taxonomy (NCBI): domain Eukaryota; kingdom Metazoa; phylum Arthropoda; class Insecta; order Trichoptera; family Brachycentridae; genus Micrasema; species Micrasema longulum. Next base: position 113,823 of record NW_028278703.1, on the reverse strand, counting down.
ACAAGTGACATAAAGCAGCAGTATTACCATGTTACCAAATCTCAAAATGCAAATTTTAAGGTTAGGTAACACTGAACAAGTTATTAGTGAAGTAAAGAGTGGAGAGTGGACCTGACCGAAGTTTCGGTTTCGGCCAATAAAGCTAGTTTCGGCAGTGGTTTCCGTTTAGGACAATAATTGAACTGAAAGGCCAAACCAAAACCTATGTATACGAGTATATACATTAAGTATCCCAAATAATACACATTACTATTCATATATTATAACAAATTTCATCACAAATGGAGAAATTAGATTGTAATACATTCAAATAATAAGTCATTGTTTAACATTTAAAAAAAAACTAGATTTATTTTGTGATTTGCTGACTATAGTTAGTAGTTCTAAAATATTTCATGACTAAATTTTTTGTAATTCTTTTATAGTTAATAAGTTTAAGTTCCTATAACATACATTAAAGAAATGTTAGGTACCTACATAATATAAGTTAAATATATAAGATAACAAGGAACCAAAAAGCAATAAAGACAAAACAATTTACTCATTAAATTTATGCTCCACCAGACCTCGGTTGGTTAGAATCTTGAATACTTAGAAATATCGTTTCTTTCACCCTCACCGTGTAATTTTTTGTTCTTTAGAGCAATCGAAATAAAATGTTTATTTATTTATAAAAATTGCTCCAATTTGTATGTTCTCCTTATTTATTTTATCCATAATAAATATAAATTAGAAATCAGACTCTATAATTTTCATACCAAATAAATATTTGTGTTTAGCTCCGTTTCCTAATAATATTATAATACGTCAAGAAATCAACATAGTTATAACTTTGTTGATTTCTTTTATACAAATGTTTGTTTGGTAATGTTTTTGTTTAAATTTTTCTTTCTTTAGTTTTTTATTGAAGTTGCTATTTTGGGAGCACCGTGGACACACTTTTTAGTGGGGAAAGAATGATTTTTATTCTTCACCCTTTGAGATAAAACGTTCATTCGTGTGAATTAGGAGGTCGCTGCTGTGTTTTATTTAGTTACTAAATACTTTAATACTTTTGTTTTTTGCTTACTTTAGTAAGTTGTAAAGTGGTGAAGAGGGATCAGAAAATATTGAAAAAAATTGGATCGCTTTATAAAATCGATTCAATTTATGAAGGAAAGTTGTTATATTAAAGTTAAAAGTAATTGTTTTTACATGACTTTTAAACCATAATGTGTTTATTCTATTATAAATACAATACAAAACAATCAACAACAAATAAAATACACTATATAACAATCCAGAAAAACGTGTTCGGAATTTAGGAAAAAGGTTTCCAATCTCTGAAATATGGTTTCAGTACTTACCTACCGTAGAGCCCAAATTTTATAAAATGACAATATTTTTCGTTTTGTGCTGTTATCTGTAATTTTAATTTGTATGACATTTTGATAATATGTCATATTTGTGACATTGATATTGTGAAATTGTGTTTTCATGTAAGCATAACTTTTAATGGGCCTTATTGTCTCGTGTTATTTCTATCGTTTTTGGTTATTTCTTCGTAACGTGCGTGAAAAACTTCCTGATCCACATTGTTTCCGCATTCTTAGCTCTTGTAATCTTGTTATTTTGACAATATTACCTTGATATTCCAATTAACTTTCTATAGTCGGTCAGATACTATTTTCAAATGTTCATCCCATAAAAAACGGCCTAATACTTAAAGCTTTACGACTTTCATTATTTTTTGTGTTTCACCATCCTAGTGTCTTTTGCATCATAACATCATAGCAGATTGTCGTTAATATTTTTTAAATGGATTTTTATTTTGTTATAATCTTTTTTCAAAACTTGAGAAGTGAAATAAATGACGCAAAGTTAATTTTTCTTAGTAAGGCTAGATTCTATTTCTTGAATTGCTACATTGCCTATACATTCAGTGTTCTTAGTCTTTCTTAGTTTATTTTATATGTTAACTTTTATACTGTTGATCAAACTAATACTACCCTGCGTTCAGAGCCGGACCTACTATAAGTTCAGCTAGCCTAAAAAATCACACTCACAAGGGAGGGGAGAATAATATAATATTATACTAGCATTCATCTACAAACGTGTATATATGCCCGTTTTGCCTTCTGTATTATGAAAATTATCATTTGTAAATTACTGTATTTGAGGTAGTATAAAATGCTATAGTATGTAAATACTTACCCATGTAAAAACCATTCACAAATAACTTTTTTTATTTTTAAAAACACAGTTTTTGGTCCAAGTACTTGCTGTAGAGAACAAATATGTCTATTTTTGCATTCCGATATCCAAGTGACTTGCTCTCCAAAGAATTTAAAGTACTTAATGTTAATCAACAGCATAATTTATTGATAACGGTAGTGGTCATGCACTTGAATAGAGAATTACACCCAACCGTCAACCGCAAGCCCAACACTAGATACTTTCATAGGAATCTAATACAGTCGAGCTCCAATTATCCGGATTAATGAGTGTCAGATATTGTTTTTGAAGTAATACAGCGAATTAGTATCATATTAAAATCTTACTTAAACGATCGTAATGATCGAAATGTATTTTTTAGAGAACTTTTAAAATGCAATAGTTAACTGAACAAAATCTTTTATTTCATTGATTCAAAGGTAGTGTGAAATTCCATAAAGGTTGATCTTTTTCAAGAATATTATCCTGTATTATTCTTTGAAGAATTTTTACTCCTAGCAGGTTGCCCATAATTTCAACTGGGGTTTCGTGCTTCTTGATTTGAGCTAGATCGATGAATTAGTTTGTAATAAAACTCGCCCGTATAATATTTAATTTATTTGATTTATTTATTTAATTATTGTTCATTTACAAATGGGTAATATTTATTTATTTACCTATCTATTTCAATGATGTCCCTTTTCCTCTGGAATTTATTGAATCAGAAACCTCTCAGTATAATCCGCTTGAGGTTGATTTGAACGTCGACCAGGATTCACCTTTGTATTTATATTTATTTTTTATCTTGTTTTTTTTTATTAGACAACCCTACCATTGTCCAGGATGAATTTGAATTTTGTCTTTACCCATTTGGAAGCGAGCAAGATTTATATGGTTGATTTTTATTAAGTGGCTATCCATACCATGTAAGTGATCTTACGAGCATCTACATGCGTAAGGGCCACAGCATTACAACATATAAAAATTTAGATTTAAAACATTTTTCGGTAACACTGTTCATTTTATTATTAACAAATGAACGTATTGAATATTTAGATGTTTTTATAGATCACTAAAAATGCCGTTGATCGAAGGTATTGGAGATGAGGTGACACAGTTTGCGATAGCCGTGATATGCGGCCTGGTTATACTGTTGGCTTGGTGGTCCACTGGTTACCGACAACAGCGCCTGAGGACTGTACTCGTCATGGAGAGAAATGTCAGAAGGCTGGTCAGATTCGTACCCAGAAGAATGATCGGTATGCACTCTCTTATTTATATTAGAAGAAGAAATACAAATATTAGAAAACAAACTGAAATTAAGAAATTTATGATTAATATTCAAAATATTATAATCCATGTTTGAGTTTTATCAGCATATGGGATTTTAAACGTAGTTATACAAGTGCCTGGTTTAGCCACTCAAATAAATACACAATTCTACTGTGACCAAGCATCAACAATTTATAGCACAAATCCACCATTACAATGGATGCATATATTTATCAATTAATATGCTAATTTATCATCACCTTATATGTTGTTTATGTAATTTGTCATATGTATCACATTAAATGAATGTAAAAGCTTTATGGACATTCAAATAAATTTTAATTTTTCTCATTCATAAAATATCTTTTAATATAATCTGATAAAATAGTGTATTTTTTTCTTTTGCTGGACTAGAGTTAATAGTCTTTCCAAATTATAGCTGTGAGAATTGTACTCTAGCTCATTAAAGCTAAAAAATTAATGTTTAATTTAAATCTGCCCATTTGAAAATTATTCATAAGTATTAACATTTATAAATATTTAGTTAAGTTAAGTGAGTGCTTGTAACTAAGATTTGTAGTAATCTAGCCCCGTTCAATTAATTATATTTACAATCAAAATAATTTTTAACTGTTAGTAACAAAATATGGGATTACATGTTTAGCAACTTACGAAGGTTGTATGATAAGTACCCGTGTTGAATGGCTGATCCAAATGACACCAGTCAAAATTTGTTTTGTGTTTTTTGCAACCATGGAAAAAAAGTAATAACAGTTGAGGATTCGATTCCTTTTTTTTTTAAAAGGAAGATGTATTAGAAATCAAAGTGAAGCATACCGTTTATTAAGACCATGCACATCCAATAACTACTATCAGATATTGGTTTAATGAATTCAAGCGCGGCTGAATATTTGTTTTGGACAAAGTGCGCCCAGGCCGTTTGATTGAGGTGACTGCGGAGTATTTAGTCCACAAAATCCAGGATAATATTAGAGAGATTGCTGATTTTGTAAATATCTCAATTCAAAGCCTAAAATATCCATATGCGTTTGAAAAATTGGGCATTGACGAGATATGTGTCGCCGCGTCTGCTCGCAGTGGAACAAAAACGGAATCACATGACAACTTCGGAGCACTGTTTAAGACATGTTTTAGCGCAATTTTACGTCATTTTGTAACTGTTGACGAAACATTAAGTCTCATTTCTGGTGTGCAAGATCCATCACTGCACGCTAAAAATGTAAGGACAGCTTACCCACCACATACCGCACACCGCATCTGAGGACATAAGTCTCCTTGGCGGTGCCCACATACACGGAAAATTTGCTCGTTGTCAAACGAGAAAAGCTGCCCGAAGGAGCTCTCTGAGATCTGGTAGCCTTAGCATCTTTGTGCTGAAAGAAAGTAATCCAGAAGTACAAATATGTACTTCATTGGATTGAGAAGAGAGGGAAGTGAATTCTTCACTGACTGGGATTAAATTGATTGGACATGAGCAATTCGCCGAAATGATTACAAAACTTTTTAAAAGCCTTGAAATTCTTTTTAGAAGCCACCAGATCTGTATATCCGACAGGACCTATAACAGGGCCACGGATAGTAGCGAGAAGCTCCATTCGGTAATCATAGAGAAGGGGAAAGGGACAAGACCACAGGATGTGTTCAGAAGATTGGTTAGGATATCCGCAGCAGCACGAAGGGGAGTCAACAATATTAAAAACAAATAATTTTTGATTAAATTTACCATGACCTGATAAAAACTGCGTAGTCCAGTGATCGGGGATAACCCAAGAAGATTCTAAGCGCTGACGGATTGAAGGAAAAAAAAGAAAGGGAACCCTCCCTGAAGAGGAAGATTCCCATCGCGATTGCCAAGCATTAAGAAGAGCATTTAAAGTCATTTTTCTAATATTTGATTGAGACATTCGTTCAGTTGGGAGTAGACGGACGCCACCAATAACAGAGGAACGCCTTCTTTTTAGGTGGAAATTTGCAGATCGTCGCTGAACCTCCAGATCTAAAGGAAACAAGCCCGTTAGAACCGGGAGTGCATCCGTTGAGCATGTCCTATATGCTCTAGAAAATGTAAGGACAGTCAAAACAGTGGACTTCACCCGGCAAATCTGCTTTAAAAAGGGCAATGACGATTCCATCGGCTGGAAAGATCGTGAACTAATTCAACACTGAATTAATAAGAAAACAGCCCCATTTAGCTATAAAAAAGTACCCTTTCACCGTGGCAATGCACCAGCTCACTAATCCACAATCGCCACAGAAAAACTAGTCAAATTACCCTACAAATTTCTGCCACATCCACCCTATGCTGCAGATTTGGCACTCTGCAATTTCTTTTCGTTTCTAAACATGAAAAATGGCTTGGCAAAAACTGGTTCACGTCAAGAATCATCACTGAAACAAAGGTGTATTTTACAGAGTTAGACATTTAATATTTTTGGATGGCTTAAAACATGATTCTTATTAAACAAATTCGTGGAAAATTCATTACTCAACTATGTACATTTATATGTATTTAAATCTGATTGCAGTGAGAATACCCATTCAAAATTTGGCAGTTCCTTGGAGTACGACTATAGTAGCGCCAAATGAAATAGGTACTTTTATTTTATTGTTATATTTTTATATTTAAGTTTATTTATTAATTCTAGTTATTTTACATGTTATTAAGAAATTTCATTAAAAAATTGATGAATTGTAAATACTTATATTTACGTACGGTTGATATCAATCAATAAAACAATATATTTAATTGATTTTCTTTATGGAAATGCAAGAAATTATTTTAATCACATATATTCAGTTGAGGTATTTTTTAATTAAAATAAAAACACCAATCAATATTTATTTACTAATTGTTTCGGAGCTACACATGCTCCTTTATCGAGGTACACATACTTGAAATGGAATATAATTTATCCTAGTTTATAATTTAACAGTTTCTAGACTTAAGTATTCAAATAAATAATTAGTGGTTAAAAAAGTATCTTTCAATTTTAGTTATATAATTATTAATAATCACAAAGTTAGTGCTTCAAATATTTTTTTTCTGTTTAAAATTTGTAGAGGACACGAGTGAAGATGAAGTTGGTGAGTGGTTATAAAATGAGATAGCATCGTTTGTGCACTCTTGAATAAACACCATTTGTAAATAAATTTTGAATTTGTTGGATTTACCAAATGTGTGATTCAAAATCATTTTCTTTCTTATTCATGCATTGTAGAACTTTAAAACCTTTAGTGTTTGCTTATTCTAGAATCTGAGTTCTCTTATATATAGTTTTGACCTAACTATAGTTAATGTCAAGCTTAAAAACATTAACAGTGTGGTAGTGAATTCGATCCCAATAATTTCACTAACCATAGTTTTTCTCTTCCATACCATGTTTTTATCATTTTTGTATTGAAATTTTCTTATACTTAATTCATCTCCGCTCCCTGAGTGGAGCATTTTGTATCTACCAAATCCCTCCAGGCATCTCTGTCTGCGGCTAACTTTTGTGTGTCCTCCCAACTAAGATCCACGACCTGTAGTTGAAACGTGAACTGCCGACGAACTGTCCGTATAACCCGCATCACCTCTGCTCGACGATGGTTGTCACTGAAGGTTGCTGCATCCGTTGTCATTCTTCTACATTCTTTGCGAAGTCAAACATCCCCACACCCAGTGTTCTTCTGAGCCACCCGTTTTCAAAACTCAATAGTTTGCTATTTTGGGCCCCAGGAGGTGTCATGATTCACATCCGTAGAGGATAATAGGTGTTATGCAGGCATTGTATATGCAACATTTAGTTTTTACCGAGTAAGCATTTGTTCTCCAGACAGCTTTCGGACAATTGAATGCAGCATCAGCTTATCCTAGCCTCACTCCCAGCTCTTTTTGAAAGCTTCTTTCTGTTACATACACACTCAGGAATTTAAGACTTGACCTGACTGTTGGGGGGCATCCAGGCATGAAATTTTTCACATAACATTGGTTTTCATAACATTTATTTTCAAACCAATGCTTACGGAGTATCTGTTCAGCCTCAACAATGATTTGTCAATACTCTAGGTCGCAGAGTTTTTGTGAAGAGGAGGGAATAGATATTCCTCGTTCTGGTATTATTGATTTCCTTAATATGAATAAATGTTATGATTAGGAATAGTGCAAGGATGCATGCAGCAGCTGACCCCAAACCAGTATGTGACAACATCGTTAATTCTGATCTAGCACTTGCTATTCAAGTGAAGGACTTTAACTCTTTCACCGCTAAGCATAGAGTACATTTGCCGACACTCGTACGCGGCGGCATATTTTAAAGCGCTAAAAATTGCAGATGAGATTTTTTAATTTTCCAATTATAATAGACAAAGGCATTTATCCATATAATTTATCGTTTAGTTATCTTCCCAAATACTTGAACTTCAATAATCAAATAGGTTTTCATATATACACTGTGAAATTACATCAATAAACATTAAAAAGTGTTCCAACGGATTTGTGAACAGAGCACTACCATTATGCTCATGTTTATGAATGTGTTGATGGAACGCAGTGCGGAGACACTTAAGCACAATTATTAGTGTTTACATTCTTAGATTATATATTCAATGCATTTGCTTAAATATAACTCAACAAATAAAATTATTGTTTATTCAAAATTCCTCCAATATTATGTCCTAATTTTTTTTTTTTTTAACATCGGTTCAAATTTCATAATGCGTGAAGAGCGCAACTCATATTTATGTTATTTTTATTGTTAAAATAAAAATGCTTATCCTTGTGATTTTAAGATTCTACACACAAAATAATAAAAGTGAATTTATCGTTGGTTTTTATTTATCTCTGGGACTGGGTTAATAAATTGAACATTTTTCTAGGAACTCTCCATTTGCTTCTAGTATTTTCCGGGGTGTGGGTCTGTGCGGACTATCAAACACTTTTTTGTAATCTATGAAGCATAAACCCAAGGAACTATTTAGTTCATGGTTTTCCTGTAGAATACATTGTATATTGTAGATATGATCCCCACCTGACCTGCCTGGCAGAAAACCCGCCTGGCTCTCCCTTAATACTCTCGAAATGGGGGCAAACTCTTTGCAATATAGCATGGGCAAGCTGTTTCTGTTATAATAGTTATCACAGTTTAACAGATCACACCTTTTTTGCAGTAATCTTCCCATTCACCTAGTCCCTTGGACACCTCTCTTCTTCCCACACCCTGGTCATTAGTTGGTAAAGGGCCAACAATACCAGTGATGCTGTGCACAGTGCAATTACAGTGTCAAGATGGCTGTGCTTGTTTAGTCTTACCGATCTTTTAGCTTTTAACTTTACTAATTTTGCGCCTATAATCACCTCTGCGAGTGCCCATTTGGTCTGGGTCATCTTCACTGTCTTGTAGTGCTTTCAATCTTGCGCGCATTGCTATTTTCCCCCATATGCAATCAGAGATCCATGTGGGTCTTTCTTCTGTAATCTGAAATAGAATCCGGATGAGTAGGTTAGTTAACGCTGAATAACCAAAGCCTCGAATCTCTGTTGTGCTTCGTCATAATTTCTCCACGTCGATTCTCTTTCTCTGAGGAGGTCTTAGAAGGTGCGAGTCACATCCTGATCTTAGCGACAACTAATTCGTGGTCACTACAAATTTCAGCCCCTTTGTAGTGCCTTCCATTTCGATTTCTTGTATCTACATCCAAATAATGATCTTGTATAACATATTTTTGTTCAAAATCCAGTAATGAATAATAACATTATTTTTCGTGATATTAATTAACTCCTTGTAGTTAATGGAGTTTAAGAAAACTAAAATTTTCACAAAAGGGAAACATTATTTTACACCAAAATATTTTTGGTCAAAGAATTCGATTCCTTTTTATATTGACATAAAAATTATTTCCTCTATTTCCTTGTTTATGTTTACTACTAATAGTATTTATTTATTGAATTTATGGTTTAAATGAAAACATGTTTTTATAGTTTCATTATATAATGCCTCATAAGTCATAAGACAAAAAAGCCGTAACAAAAAAATTAAAACGTGTAAATGAGTTTTGACATATTTACATAATCTGTGAATGTATATTTTAACTATTGCTAATCGAAGCATAAAATTATTATTTAATATGTTTATTAAATTACATATTCTACCATGTAGATGTGTTACTATTATTACTTTACTAGCAGGCAACAGTCAGCTATCGCCGACTGTTACATGCTAGTCTGTTAAAAAAATTACATGTGTTAGGATCCGATCGTTAGACCTTTCATATATACAATGTTTTTGTGGCCCTCGTTGACTGGAAGCGTGGCGTCTTTTGTAATCCGGCTACTCGGTGGTTGGCTGAGGTGGTAGGGTGAGGTGGATGGTCTGAGGTCGGGGGTCTGCGGCTGAATTTGCCCGTACAGAAAGAGGACAGACGCAATCAATCATTTCTAGAGTAATAATATATAGATTGAATTCTTTTTACTATCAATTAATTACCGAATCGAATTATAAAATTACTATTAATTATTAATAACATATCATCATTCTCTTTCCGCACCTAATGGTGCATAGGGCACTGGATTGGTACACTAATCGCAGCATATCTCAATCAATTTTGTTACATGAAAGTAAGGTGATCAGTCTTACGATTCAGGTACCAGTCCAGGGACTATGAAATATTCTAGCGTGAAAGCACCCTTTTAAATAAATATTTCATATCAACCATTGTGTGCATTCAATAAATTAAAATTTCATGAATAACTAATAATTTAAACCAGACCTAGGAATTGAGTTGAAATATCAAATCTTTCAGGGCTATGTAAATAAATTGTGTGATTTATAAATTTATTTTGTAATTTTAAAATATGTGTTTTATATTCAAGCCAGCACAGATACTTCCACTTCATCTGTAGAAGACTCCACAGAGCCTACAGGTAAAAAATATTATATTATTTATTATCTTAACAATACATATGTGAATATTTAAATAAAGCTTTTCTTGGAATTGGTGACAATAGTGCTTCCGGTTATGACCCTGTACATTGGTTTTGGAATTTGATTTATACATCTCTTTCATAGTGATTATTTAGTATCTTATAAGTTTCTATCAAGTCCCCTCTCTTCCGTCGTTCTTCCAATGACATAAGTCCTAGTGCTTTTGAGTAATTTGGGGATTTTTGTAGCGCATCTTTAGACCTTTTCCGGTAGCTCAATATCTTTAGTGAGGTAGGGACTCCATACTCGGTATCCATATTCTAATAGGGGCCTTGTATATTTTAAGAAATATCTCTGGAGTAATATTTTTAAAGGCCTTCTTAATTAAGTAAATAAATTATTTATTGTTTTAGGTGATCTAATCTTTCCCCTCGCTGAGATACCATCTCCGGTAACTTCTACAGAACCCACCGTAGCTACTACGAGCTGCTCTACTTCTGAGGATACCATATCAGAAGAGTCTACTTCAAACTCATCTCCGCAAGATGTAGAGATGGATAGCATAGTAAATGCTATGGATTCAGAAACTTGTGTCCTTCGGAATCGAAGACTGGCATTTTTAAAAAATCACACAGCAGGTATTTAATTTTTTTTATTTATTACCAAAAATACTGTTTTTTGTGTTAAATAGAACCAGTAAGTTATTTTTGTTCTTTTTACATTACGATGAAAAAACTGCTTATTTTATTGAATTGAAGAGAAATTAGACTTGGAGTTTTAATAGGCGAAAATTTATAAATAAACATTTCATTTTAATATTGGGGACTTGAATAAGTTTTTGCTGTTTTTTATAAAAATTAATGATTTATGTTGTCATTGAAAGTATTGTCCATCGTTAACGATCTCAGAAGAACGACTTATCTTTTGAGCTCATCCACAGATAGAGTCATTTTTGGGTATCTTCAAAGGAATGGAAGTGCTAGTCAGCCAGGCCATGAGACCATTGATTGGAACAAGTAGTAATCGGAAAGAGCAATGGCCGGTGAATACGGCGAATGGGATAGGATTTCCCATTTGAACGTTTCCAAGTATATTTGACTGGCCTTGCAATATATGGCTGAGCATTGTCATGCTGCAAAATTCCTTTGTGGTCTTAGTATTGTGGCGGTTTTTCCTTCAATGCTCTGCTCAAACTGCTCAATTGTGGGCAATAGCGATCTCCTGTGATGGTTTCATTGTATTTGAGAAGGTCCACTACACCCAGCTGAGGTCCACTACACCCAGCAAAAAAAAAGTAATACAATACAATTCCCCGCAAATACTTTTTTTGCCACAAAATTTGACATAAAACTATAAAAAAATATGCTGATTACACTTCGGCAGAATAACAAATACTGTCATTTCAAGGCTAATGGCAGAGCTTCATGGTGAATTTGGCTGTAGTACATATTGGCCGTCGCAAGGCTAAGACAACACCATCTCTCGGGAAAAGGCAAGAACTTATTCAAGTCCCTAATACATTTGAAAGTGTAATTTAGATCAGTGTTTAATAAAATAAGCCGTTCTTCTGTCATCCAGTAAAAAGAAAAAATAATGACTGACCTGGTGTTGTTAATTAAAGGATAACATGCGTTTTTGACTTGATGCTGCTCTCAAACAAAAATTCTTAAAAAGGGAATGAGGTGGAGATTTGTCCCCCTCGTGGTCTATTGGTTATCTGGTGCAATTCCCGGCAGGTTTGAAGCAAAATATTGATTTAAATGGTGTTTTTTCACAACAATATTTCAGTCTCCGAACTGGGACATTTCTGTGTTTGGGTGAATGAATAATACAGCTATGTGTGTGAAATTGAATCAGAATCCTGGACAAGTGTTTTCGATTTGATCACTACTCTCAGGCAGAAATCCTAAAAAGGAAATCGAGTGGAGTTAACCTCTGATAATTTATTCCATCTTTTCCTCTAATAATAATTTATTACATTATTATTAATAATTTATTACATCTTTTGCTCTGATAATTTATTATGTCTTTTCCTCAGATAATTTAAACAAAAGTGGGGAACCCCGAGAGTCGGACAAAAGCAGTCCCTCGGGAGATGCTTTTGAAAATTTAGATGAAAAAGAAAACAAAGAAGAAAGCGTTAATAGATCAGCTGAAGGACCGCAAGAAGAACCCGACAATGACAATATTAGAATACGCCTCAAATTTTTGAATGATGACCAAAAACTTGTAGAAGGGAAGTTACACGAATTGCTGGGAGAATTTAAAAGGTAATCAAGATTCAGAAATAATACCAATGCCCAATATGTTAGGGAAAATCATAATCATTTCCCTATCCGGACTCAGTATTGCATAGGGCACTGCATTGGTTCTCCAATTGCAGCGTATCTTAATCAGTTTTGTTGCATGGAAAGAAAGGTGATCAGCCTTGCACTTCCAATGTCAACCCAGAAACAACGGAATATTGCAGTGTAGAACCACCCTTAAAACCGATAATACTCATCCACCCTGCCAAAAATTGAGCTTGATATCATTTATCCCTCAAAGGTTGGTTTGTGCGATTATGTAAATATTCCGCTGATTCGCGATTGGCCAACTAATATGCGGGAATATGTATAAAGATGACACCATGAATCTGCCTTGAAGTTGAGTTCCAGCTGTCCTTCCATCTTTGGTGGTCTTCCAGGCGGACGGCGACCTGCTGTGATTTCCTGGGCAATGGGAGGGGGCTTTGGGGCTGTCCGATCTCTCCAGAATTTTCCCCTTGTTCTGCTCTACCGTACTATGTCGTGGGCATTGCAAGTCTGTCCAATTTCTCGATTCTGGATTCTGTCCCTTAGAATTTTTCCTGCTATTGCTCTTAGTACTTTTATCTCTGACGTTCTGAGCAGATTTTTTGTTCTCACTGTATCTGTTCTCGTCTCTACTGGATACGTCATGATCGGTCTGATATACGGTTTGTACATACAAACCTTGCTTTCAATCCGCATGTATTTATTGTACCATACAATATTTCTCAAGCATCCAGATATTTCCGAGGCTTTGTTTGTTCCCTCACTTCAGAGTATAGGTTACTGTGACTCGAGATTTTAACACCTAAATATTTAAAAGACATGACCTGTTCCTCTGTCTTATCATCTATCATCAGTTTGCATCTCGTACGGTGCTTAGATATTGTTAAACTTTTTGTTTTACTTACCGAGATGCTCATGTTAAATTTCTGACATGCTAGATGAAACTTGTGTAACATGCATTATAAATCATCATGAACGTATATGTTTATCAAAAAAATTATTCATTTGTATTCAACCTAAATATCACTACAAATAAAACAAAATATTTGAAGCGTTCAATTGGGACAACTATCAGCCACACCCCTGAGTAATGGCTAGATATTATGAAGGCATAATACCCTCCAATAGCAAGAGTGTTTGCCTTTTAAACATAGTTTCACTAAAGTAAAAGATGTCAATCTCCGTAGTAATCACTTTCAGCTGCCTGACTGCTCTTCCTATCGGCATTACCAGAAGCAGGTTGGTTCTGAAAGCCGGGAGGTAAAACAGCCTGTGCTGACACTGTGAGATATCTAAAAATTGATACTCTGGAAAATCGCCGAGATCTTGATATAACATCTTATCAGCCTGAAAAAATGGGCCAGTGTGAACCCATCCCTTCTAAACGGTCAATTTTATAATATTAAATGTAGTAATTTTATCAAAATGCTTTTAAATTCTAGGAGACACTTTCGAGGAGAACTGAATACTCGGAAATTGGTTCGCCTTATATTCAACGGACAGGTTTTGCAGAGAGAAGGGGCAACCTTGGCATCGTGTGGATTGTTTGATAATTGTGTGGTGCACTGCCTTGTCCATCACCCTAGAACTCCCAATCAATTTGCCCAGGTAAACAAAGTCATACTTATCTCTTATTGTACCTGCACCAAAAGTAATTTGAACCTTATTAATGTAATCAAAAACTTTACAAAACTGAAACGAAAGCTGTTTTGCAATGCCAAAATGTTTTTAATAACATTTTTTTTGTACAAACTCAATTTTGGGGTTATTTTTGTATCACAAAATAATATTATATCAAATGTAAACACACTTTAAAACATGATAAATTACTTATCACTAATAGTTAATAGTACATGCAAAATTTACCATAAGAAAGAAAGATCTCAAACGGATGAAATAATTACAATAAACCAAATACCGACTATATAGCGAGTGCTTTTTTAAAATTTATTTTATTTTTATTTACTATATAAAATATATTATATAAGAAGGTAATTCAAGAGTCCTTTTCACAGGGAAAACCTATTCTGAGGAGGACTGTATAGTGATTAAAAATTTTTTTTTTACATATTTCAAATTTGTCATTTTTGGGCTTTACTTCTATACATGCGGATCGTGGTACCTCACTAGGGCCCAGAACAGTGAAACATATAGTGTTGTCAACTCGTAAAACAGTGGTCCGAGTTGATTCTCATTTTCTATCGGTGAATTTAAAATGGCCCCATAATTAAAATATTTGGCTTAATCACATGAATGAAAATGTTTTACTTTTTTAATGAAAAATACATATGTATATTATATTATGTCCATCTACTTCTTAGTTAATGATATACATATTTCATATAACTATTTCTGTTACGTTTTTTATTTGCCTTCAGTTTAAATAAGTGCACCTAATAGAAGATATAAATTATTAATAAACATGTTTCAGGTCCAACAACAGGTAAATTCGACAGTCAGTCCGGAAATTAACCCTAGTTCCGGAGTTTCTGCACAAATCCGGGAGCACTTCCACCTTCCGACTGATCCTTCTAGACCTCACGAAGAGAGAGATTGGGACCTTAGTCATATCTTACTTACTATCCTCGCATCCATATTGTCTATTGCATGGTATTGCCAGTAAGTATACATAAATTTCTATTGTTTTTCTTTAAAAATTCCGTTAACTTACAGCTCATAGAATCGGACCTGGAAACCTCGTACATGAGGCTATACCTTCATATTAAAAAAAAAAATTTTTTGTACACACTCAAATATTTTCTGTGGTCACCTACTGGAATATGTTCAATTGTTTTAAACCAAGTTAACAAGAACTCGTGCCTTATTTACAGCTACATAATGCGAATATTCTTTAACCACTAAAAAAAAATTCTTTCAAGTTGATCTGCCTTTTGACAATCCAAATTTATATGAACCAAATCATACCATTGGTGTCCCATATTAGCTTGTCAGCCGTGTGTTTTGCAATGATTGTATTTGGAAAAGTGTACAATTTTACTGTTTATCTGTAACATGCTAGAAATGTAATACATAATTATATAGGTACATTTATTTATCTCCAAACATGTAACTTGCTGTACACTCTGGTCAGCTCTGAGTTTCAGTCAGATAGTGAGTTTTTGGGAGAAAAAATATTGCTGTAGTTTTGTTACTCCAAAATTTTTTCTCCAATCATCCATAGATGGCATTCCCGTGTCATTTTTATGAATAAATTAAACGGAAGGTTTTTGACAAGTGATGATGTACAATATACGCCCATACTCCTTTATGCATAAACTATTTCACACGTACACGGTATGGCCATACTCGCTTAGAGGTTAATACCGAAAATCAGTCAGCATAGCAAGTAATGGTACCAAGTTGCCAAATCTAAGTATCTAGCTTTTTTCTTTTATTTATTTCTTCTTTTGCAGTATCCGATTTTCGAGTTTATTTGGAATAGCCGCAAGCATCGCTATGCTAGGACTGACAGCGCTGTATTTCATCGCTGTTATTTGTGTTTACTATCCTGAGTCTTCGCAGACTCCAAATCCAAATGCTGCAGCGGCAAACACAAACACCACACCGCCTGCGGAGACTGTGAACGCTGAGTAAAGTGCTTACCGGACTGAGAAGATTTTCACTGCAATATACATATGTAAAGAATGTAATTTATTCATTCAGTCATTTTGTGAGAAGTTTGGCGCCCCCCCCCTCCCCCTGATCGTAACACCGCTTTACGGATACAACATGTCCATATAGTTTACTTAAATTAATATTTCTATGAAATTATATCAGTAACATGATTAGTACTATGTAACTGGAGAAGGTAACTAAAAAAATTATACAAACGTTTTTTGCAATGGGATATTTGAGTTGACTAGACAAACAAACATCCTTAAGCATTTTTAAAAAAATAATATCATGTTGCACTGCGATCGAGTTTCAAAGTATTTCATAAAAACAGATATATCAGCTGTATTTATTTACACATACTTATTTTAAGTCATTTTTCATCGCCTGAGTGAATTAATGTGAACAAGCTTATTTTACTCATAAATTACAGTTATTTTGAATATTTGTTACTAATTTAGATTGAGTATGCTTTTTCTTTTAGTGTGAGGCTTTGTTTTTTTCTTTTTTTTACTTTGACTCGCCTCTTGCCTCGCCCTTTTTTTCGTGGAATATTGCAAATAGTGACAAAATTACAAAATATATAATCTGTTTTTCAGAGTTAAAAATCTAGTCATCGCTAGTAAAAATATTCATCAATTTTTACACGTGTTAACACATTAATCTCAATATTCATTCAAAAAAATATGTGAAGCAAAGCAATAACCAGCAATAAGAAATGTTCACATTATTTCACATTTAATTTTTTTTTTCAAATGCACACTGTAATAAAAATTCTTCAAAATGTGGCCACAAAGACTGAAAAACCCTCAGTAATTTTTCATGCTCATGTCCCCAAAACGTAAATAACTTATTTGTCTCCTACTTTTATCTGCTACTAATGGCGTATAGAGCACTGCAATGAAATTTCTTTGATCGAACATTACATAAGATGCAACTCCAGAATATAATGTGAAATTTTATAATGAAAACCCAGTTTCAAATCAATATTTTGGGTTTATCCAGCCGGGACATCATGTATGGTAGTGTTTAGTGCTAACTATTACACTACTAAAATGGTATGTAAATATTTTGTACAATTTCAATATACGTCCTTTATTATTTTACTGCCAGTAATCCAACTTTTATTATGATTTTTTTTTACATTCCAGATTAAAAATCTAATTTTACAATTAATTCAGTGTTCTCTTACAGAGAGGGTTTATTTTATTAATTAAATTATGCAGCATCCTTTAAAGCAATC
The DNA here is from genome assembly GCF_059751315.1 of Micrasema longulum. Taxonomy (NCBI): domain Eukaryota; kingdom Metazoa; phylum Arthropoda; class Insecta; order Trichoptera; family Brachycentridae; genus Micrasema; species Micrasema longulum. The sequence continues at coordinate 96,286 of NW_028278703.1, read as the reverse complement.
TAGTTTTTTTCAGTTAACACGTTCGCGGACAATTTTTTCACATAGGATCCACTCATATGGACACATATCATAATTTTCTTATTTAAAAAAAAAAATTCACTTCCGATTGGACCATAGTTGATGGTTTGAAGTAAATCTTATTTGATTATCACACTAGGACACTTTTTGCTGACTGTTTTTTAATAGGGACACAACATCTCCTCCTACAATATAATTACTTCGATGTCATGTAGACTATAGACTTCTTTCCACTACCAATGTCTTTTGGACAGACGGCAATAGCTATCATTTCATAAATGAGAGACGCGATTTTGGCAGCGATAGCCGGCATAACCGCAAACGTGTTTAACTCCTTTATTCATACTCAATTTTTGATGTAAAAAATACTAATGTTTACTCAAGAGTTTATACTGTTGTATTTTTATGATTATCTTACATAAAAATACGTATTTATTTTTTCTTATAGTATTATTTTTATAATTTTAATTAAATATTTTATTTTATAATGTAATATTATGTATAAAACCGTCAACAGTAAATTACCATAAAAAAACAGCAACATATAAATGCCATAAGTAAAATGATTAAAATATTATTGATATTGGTACCAAACTGTGGAAAATAGAATGCATTTTTGAATGCATAGAAATATTAAAAAATTATCAACGTACCATTTAAAACTTCAAAAAAAATTAAAATCCCTTGTAGCTGGATATTTGGGACTTAAATTGATGTTTTATAATAATACACTGATCTCAATAATCTCATTTTTCAGTTGGTTCTAAAAATGAATTACAGCAAACTAAATCCATTTTCTTGAATAATTTAAGAAACATTGTGTGTGATGGTAAAAAAAAGAAGAACAATTTGGAAACAACCAAAACAATGCCTTCTTTATGTATATTTATTATTTTTTAATTCATACATATTTTTACTAGCCATCCACACACGCATACAGTAAAACCGCGATATAGCAAAAAATGTCTAAATTTATTCCATAAAACCAATTTCTCATACAAAAATGCATTTATATAACGAAATCCCCTTAATATGTATAACAAAATCATTTTTGTCCCCCTATGAAAAAATGCCAATACAAATTTATAACAAAATAAAAAAAAATTAAAAGATGAAAATATTATTTCGAACTTTCAAAGCCGCGCCGCCGCTGCATACGGCAGATGCGAACGGTTTTATGGCGTTTTCGGCGGCGCGTGGCAGTCTGTCGGCACCCAGAACTGTCAAAGTGCGTGTCCAGTATGTGCATGTGTATGTATGTAAGCGCGTGTGTGAAGGAAAACCTCCAAACCTATCCGAATACGTCAGTCCGTCTGATTTGTTTTTTGAAGCCGCGCAACCTTTTTTTGCGACGGCGCGTAACATGCACACCTAGTATGATTTTTTTTTTTCATTGTATGGGGGAATTTGCTATTACGAATTTTTATTTTTTGGTTCCTTGGATTTCGTTCGCGGTTCTACTGTATTCGTAAATACCCAACGTGTTGTCCATTCGGAATGTTTGGGTATCACTCTGAAAAACATCTTCCGTTCGGGTGTTTTGGAATCTACCTAAAGTGGCTTCATAAATAGCAGACACATCGGATGCAAATGCCTGGCACATTATCCACCCCAGTAACATATAAAATTATTGTTTTTATTAATTTAATATTGTTTACAAAATATTATACACTTTAATTTATCAACTATTCATTACTACTTCATATTATATCTTGTTCTAGCTACGCTGAGCCTCTCCAAAAAGGAGACTAAGCTCCTGTGCTTGGAAAGGCACTTTTTTTAATTAAATACTTAAGTTCTTATTATTTACTCAAATATTTAAATTTTCAGACCATTTCTTAAAAGTTGTAAATAACTTTTGCTGGAAAAATGGAAATCGAGTTGTGGTAGAGTGGGATTTGAACCTTGGACCTTTGGCCTGTGAGTCCAAAGTACTACCACAGGACCACAACCCGGTTCGAGACTTAGACTTAATTAAGGTTGTAATACAATATTTTTAATTTTATATATCTGATTGAGTTGGTTGCTATAAAAAGGGTTGTTTTTTTTCCAATTGCTTTAAGTCCTCTATTTTTTTTAATATCCGTAGGAGACTAAAAATATTTGATTTCCAAATATTTATAATTTAGATGGAATTACTTGATGTTTCACTTTGGTATTCTGAAATAATTTTGGAATCTTGAGGGTGTACTTGTTTTTAATTTCTTTGATAAGACATTTATAGTGTAGCCGAGATACTACAATAAAAAATTGAATGTTCATGTTGAGTGACGTTAGTAGGCGCTACTCAGGGGCAACTTTGTGGCGTTACGAAGTTGAAAAATAGTAATTAAGAGAGGCATAAACTAACAGGCTCCCGAGGGATTTTAAAACACCCCGAGCGGGAGAAATATTTGCAGGTGAACCAAAGCATTGAAAATGGATAAAGCGTCAGGTATTTATGAATATGCCTCCCACACTCTTTATTTCTAGTTTGTGATTCTTTAGAATGTAGCCAAATATTAGATTTTTACATTTAGAAACGGACTGTGGTCCCATGGGTAGTATCACAGTGTCACAAATCAGAGGTCTGAGGTTCGAACCTAACCCCACTCTACTATAACTTGATTCCCATTTTCTAACAGTGAGTTATTTACAACTCGTTAAAGATGGCCTCTAGAATTTAAAAATTTGGGTAAATTATAAGAATTATTATTATTTTTTTTTAATACACTTTTATATATATTAGATCTAAAATTTACAATATAAACATATTTATAACCAAAAATGACTAAAATAACATACCGTAAAGTGAAAAATGATTTTTATATAAAAAAATCGAAGTTAAATTATTTTGTCATAAAAAATTTTTTTTCTTAACTTTTCAACCATTAAAAATCTAGAATAAATTCTAGATTATCTCTGCAGAGAATAAAAAGGGTGATAAGTGAAATAATTAGGTATTAAAAGTTCTTATAAATTTATTTTTAAAATATCTACAAAATTGCAAATTGCCTTGAAACCTTCTCCGAAAAGTTGTGAATGAAGTAAAACTCATTACCAAATCTTCATCTGTTTTCTATACATCTTGTGATCTGTACAGACAGAACATCAATCTGGGTCCTGTGATGGCGATGTTCAACTTTCTTTTCATCTCTTTGGTGGTCGTCCCGGTGGTTGAAGACTCTTGAGTCTTGTGCATCATGATTGTGGGAATCCTCACTAAGTCCATCCGCCCAACGTGGTATTTTCAGAATGCCCTTTATATTTCAGGTTCTGCAAATCTCTTTGTAAAGTAGCCTATCTATGAGGGTTCTACCTATGGTAGGTCGCAATGTTTTCATTCCTTACCAAATGCTAAATATATTAAGTATTCTAAATCTTGTACAATCACATGTTGGCATTCATGATCTTAGATCAATCATTTCGAGAAGAAACAAAAATTATATGTGTATATTAACTTGATTGTAGAACATCAAGTATTCAATAAAATAAATATTTGGATTTAACCTAGTAATAATAATTATCTTAGGTTCTACAAAGCAAGTTTTTATGTATGTATTTCACCATCTGTTGTGATCTTGCTGGGTAATATGACCAATTTTTCATGAAATTTTTAATGAATTAGTAAATCTATCATAGTATTATTTCAATGGATTAAAAATCTGGGTCAGTGTACAATTTATATTGTTCCACATTATGATTGCCTATAAAATTAAATGAGCTTTTTTTCTAGTTCCATAATATATCAATTTAATAATTTTACTGTCAGTTTAGCCTTATGTAAATATTTTATAAAATTACATTTGCCGTTTCTGCAATAAAATAGGTTTTCCTGTAAATTACACTAAATGTAAATAATATTTTTAAACAGATAAATTATGGGTAATGTGGTTTTTATTAGCTTTCTAATTGAGGTAGTATATTATAATATGTGATATAAATTCTCCTAGGCCTTTAGATTTTATAAACTGTAAGTAAATTAAAAAGATGTTGTTTATTTAATAAAACTTATGAAATAAATATTATCTATTTTTTTAGAACTATATACATATTTTCCTTAAAATATCATTTGTTTATGCTGTGTAAATAGAAAGTTCAATGCTATGGGAAATTTGATACAAAAAGTTTCGCAAAAATGTATGAAAAAATAAAGAAAATGAACTGTGTCACAGGTTCTAACAAATCAGTCAACGATAGTGTTGTGATAGAATTTCGGTGTACGAGAAGCCAACTCAATGAAGAGAACTTGTGACATCACAGGCGGAGTAATTTTAAAATTAGAAAACATAAGAATATATATTTATTTAACCACTGAACTTCCTCATTGTCACACAAACAATATATTTCAGGATTAAAAAGGGAAGTGGGAAAAAACTGGATCTGAAAGGGTTTAAGCAAAATAGTAAGATCAAAAGAAAGGAGACAGCAATAGTGGTCTGTGAACCAATAGAGATGTGGTAAATATTTTTTGAAAGTACACATGTGCACAATCATTTTTTATTAAAATGTCATCAAAATCTGACCTGACAGTTTTGAGATATTTAATAAGGAATAATTATAGTTGTTTACTTTTCAACAATATTTTTATTTTGTTAAAATAAGGTAAGAAACTGTTTCATATGCCATTTTTATTCTTCGATTGTGCTATGAACTGCATTTATCACCCTCGACCTTCGGTTACCTGTTTTTTTTATCTGACCGTATATAATAATAAGGAATGGTCAAGAAGGGATTTTTGCGGAGGGGAGGGGTAGGGAAAAAATCACTAAGGAATTTATCTAAAAATCTTTTAAGGAGGACTTTGCCCAGCAGTGGAGCACAAAATGGAACAAGTAATTAGGGGTGTTAGAAGCGAACTTAGAAATCTCCTAAAATAAACTATACATAAAAACTTGCCTTCCTAAATAATAGCGTAATTGAAAACCGTTTCTAAATCTTGCAAAAACAGATTTCAATTATACTACTTGACACCGCAAACTTAGCATTCTCCATTGAGTTGGTGAAGTATAATTAGAAATTTCATAATTCTTTTATCAAAGTTTTTCGCAAATATCTCAGTAACTTCCTCAATGGAGATTTCTAAGTTTGCTTCTAATACTGTCAATTGTAAAAATACCAAGACTTTTCAAACCAAAAATGTGACGGAAACATATTTATTTTCAATGTCATTTTTCTCAAAACTTTTGAGTCAGATTTTGATGCCTCTTTGCACAGAGGTGTGTGTGGTTGGGTTACCTAATACAAATATCAAATCATATCTCTATTGATGATTTAGATAAAATCCTGTCCTGTCCTCAACATGCCTTCTTAGGCAAAAGCGCTCTTTGGACAAAATTAAACAAAGTGAAACTAAACCAAGAAGTTTTATTGATAATTTTATTTATAATTATATCTAAATCATTAACTTTGGAGTTTTATCAAAAAACATCAATATAATAATATCTCTATTGGTTCATAGACCACTTTCCATACAAATTTGCCCAGTCTCCTTTCAGACATTTATTGAAGGTTTATAAAAAGGAAGACATTGTTTACATCATAAGGCATTCCTTACTTTTAGATGTGTATAACTCTTACCAATGATAATAACATTTTACTAAATAATATTAAGAAAATAATTGTTTCCAGATTTTACTACATACACTTTGTTGATATGGTACATGTTACGTACATAAGGCATTACAATAATAATAGTTATAGAAACATAATTTGCAGTGTCAACTGTTGACATACATATGTATTGGACATGAAAACAATACAAATGATTACACCAGCTAAACCGATGTATGCATGCAAAATTTAAATTGCTAACACAATTCATTGAAAGGTCATTAGTGTTGTTTTCTTTACATATAGATATATTTTATTCACTTATAATCATAAAATGTAAAAACAGTATCACCTACTCAACCTCTTGTGTCGATACAGTACGTTATTTTAAAAAGAGCATTATCTACAAAAGTATAAATTTAGGTATGGGAAAGGGAGAGCAAAAAAAAACACTTTATTTTCTTATGCCTCAATGCATATTTCTAATTATTTTTAATGTTTTTACTTGGATTATTGCTCCAGCTTGCCGGCGTTATCCTTAAACATTTATGTATCTAAAAGTATTTTAAATAGCCCTCATATAATAGCTAAATCGAAATACAAGTTTCCATGAAAATCAGGTGTACAGAAAGTACCTACTCCTTGGGCTCAATTATTGTGGACTCACGGGCCAAAAGTCTGAGATCCCACTGTACCACAACTCGATTTCCACTTTTCCAGCACAAGTTATTTATGACTTTTAGGAAATGGTCTGAAAATTTAAATAATTGAGTAAATAATAACTCAATTCAAGTATTTCCTTTTGCAAAAAAAATATGTATGGTTTATATAGCGCCATTTTCGTTTTATAATTCCTTAAGGGCGCTTTACAAATATAAATGTAAATAAATCTACAAATGAATTTAATTTTAATATAAATTTTATAATTGAAGCACTAACTTCCCTTTCCAAGCACTAACTCCCACAGTCAATAAAGCAAACCCATCTAAACAATGAAGGCGGATTCTTTTTATAGATGAAATTTTTTCCAACCAATTATCTAATTCCCTACCGACAAAGTCCATATATATAATAAATCTGGGATATACCAATTAAATTGTAATGATTGTGATTCAATCTACATAGGAGAAACTAAAAGAAACTTTAATATTATAGTAAAAGAACACTTAAGATGCTTAAATAATAATAATTTTTATGAATTTGCAAACCATCTGATAGAAAATAATCATAACTTCAATAAAGACACTGGCTTAAAAGTACTTCATATTAAAAATAAAATATTAAAATTAGACAACTTAGGAATCTTGGAAATTAAAAAAGCGATTCATAATAATAAAAAAATTATTAATAACCAAAAAAACAATATTTCTTTTAGTCCACTCCTGTCTAGCTTCGAAAATAATCATATCAAATTACCACCCTTTTAAGAAAAAAAAAACTTGATTTATTGGCTCCACGTGTAGTGTTTAGTAAACATGATAAAAATAAAATAGGAAAGAATTCATCAGTTACGTAAACCTTGATGAAGAAGCTTGTTTGCTTTGAAACCGGTCGGTGGAAAAAAAAAAAGAATTAGTGCGTCTTGAGCGTAGACCCTGTCTATTCTTATACATATCAATCATGACCTCTTGTTTATTTATAAATTATTAAATAATAAAATAGATTGCCTCGAACTGTTAACTTTAATAAACTTTCGTATTCCACATAGACCAAAAAGACTGGTAAATGATGATGACTGTAAAACAAAGAAAAATTTTTGTTTTACAATCATCATCATCGTACTAATTATTCATTGAATTCACCAATTATTTGCATGCAGCGACTTGCAAATCAATACAGTGATGATTTAGATTTATTTTATACCATGCCTCTGATGATCAAGTCCTGTGTTTTGAAAAAGAATTAACAATTAAAAATTCTAATAATGATTAGTTCTTTACTTTTGTTTTAGCTCTTTACTCTTGTGTGTATAATTATTTTTTAAATTTATTATTGTTTAGTATTAATATTTATATAAACCATGAAGTAAACTTTTTAACTTTCCTTTCTTCTCTTCCTCTTTTTTAAAACTGCTATTTTCTATAATTTACCTTTCTTTTATATAGGTAAATATTTATATTTGTTACAGATGTAATATTTCTGTTTTTTTATATGAATACTGTTTACCATTGTATACTTTTCTTGATGTTTTTGTTCTTTTATATTATGCTATTTTTTGTTGTATTTTTTTTCATTGGTTTTATTGTAATTATGTAAAAGGTTCACGGAACCGTAAATAAATAAATACAGATTAGGAACAATAGTAAGAACATCACTGGTTTACTGGGATTTTTGATGTAGTATAATAACAACAATAATGTTTTTTAACTTTAACGATTTTTGTGAAAATAGATTTCTCTGGATTGTGTGTAGGAAGCCTACCTAGGTACATCCTGTTTTAAGGAAGACATTTTTATATGCAGTGCAAAATAAAAATAGAATGTGACTACCTACTTGTGTATTTATTATATAAGTTTAATTATCCATACTATTGGCTGCCTCCGTGGTGTAGTGGTTAAAGACGCTTGAGTCACTCGCGCACGAAAGATTACGCATTCGATTCACAGAGTGAATGCAAAAATGAAACATAATTTTTCCCAAGCCTGAGTATTCTGTGCTATCACGGCCTCCTGGCCTGTTGTGTAAATATTTATCAATATGTTTAAGTAATTCTTTTGACTTCTTTACTTCTACTTTTATTTCTCTCTCTACTTCTACTTCTTACCCAAACCCGCTAACCATTTTTTAAAAAATATTAAGTTGAATCCCAGTCATGGTTTTACTATGTTTGGGCAATACATTTAATATTTTGGGTCCCAAAAACCTGAAATTTCTTTGCCTGCATTCAGAGTTCGTGGTAGACCTCATGACCCGCCCTCTAGTTTGACTCCAGTAGTACGATTCTGAACGCTCTTTAGGGGGTAGAGAAAGCGTTGCTAGCACGTTATTAAAAGTAAGAACGTAAACTACTAGACAGCGTTCAGAATCTCACTGCTGGTAGTATTGGAGTGTTTCTTTTGGGATTTAACAGAATAATTTACCGTAACATACATTATAATACGTGAATAATGACGTTTCGGAAAAATCTATTATTACTCTTCGACAATTTTGTGTATTTGTTTTATTTTTCATTATTTTCATAATATTATGTTCCCCCGAATTTGTATCAACTACCAATGGTTTTGGACACCCGAATAAATCGTTATTTTTATTTCTCTGTGGTTAGGGGTGTATGGTGTATAATCTCTGGCTAGTTAGTTGTTTATGGTTAGTAGTTATGGAATAAATATGTACGTAAACTAGAAAATACAATATAATTTGACAGATCCGCTTAGATGCTTTTTGGCTTTATTTATTTTAACTTGACATTAATTTGTAATCCAGTAAGTGCTCAAAATTCAAAATCAATTATAACTTCTGTACTAATTCACCAATAATTGGATTTGTGATGCATAATTTTATGCTGTGATAAATAAAACATACTACTAAAATGGATTCAACAAAAGAAAATACTTGCGAAGGAAGTAGTAATAATAAAATCATTAATAAAATGCCCAAACTTAAAGTACTCGCATTTCATGGATACAGACAAAATGGAAATTCTTTCAAAGGAAAAATAGGATCTTTCCGAAAAGCTGTTGCAAAATATGTCGATATTACTTTTTTGACAGGACCTCATATTGTTAAACCAGAAAATGGTGAAGAAAGTGGTAAGTTTTCCTCGTTTTGAATAAGCGAAATATTAAGCTCTTCGTTTTGATTTTCCTGTAAATAACAAAGTTTACGTTGTATTATTGTACCATACACCTTTTTTTCAAAAATAGTAATCGTTAAAAGGATAATCTTGTAATACTTATTGCTGTATTAAATAAACTTCGTCATATTTTTCTATAGCATAGTAAATAATATTTTTTAAACTTCCTATCACAACTTGCAATAAGTCTTGATAATTTACTCGTTATTTTTACTTTACTTTTTTCATTTTTCCCAAATTTTAAACAGTTTTGTTTTTTATTTGATAGACCTCAATAACTCTTTATTGTGTTTTTTTTTTATTTAAGAGGAAGACCAAAGAGGGTGGTGGTTTAATGCAGAAGATCACACATTCAGTGGTAAACGGGTTGGTGGACCTGCCATCGGCTTTACAGACACTCTGGAACTAACTGAAAAAGTATTTAAAGAGCACGGACCTTTCCACGGAATCTTAGGATTCTCACAAGGAGCGTGTTTAGTTGGTATTCTGGCTGCCATGCAACAAAAGGGCCGTAAGTGGAATTTCATAAATACACCGCTTATTCGCTCCCTAACAAAATAAATGGTGTCCGCAAATAATGTGAAATATATTTGACTAGCTTTTACCCGCAGCAGCTTCGCTCACGTGGTATTGGGGACAAATTATTCAGGTAATGAATTAGTTGCGTCGTTTATGAATAAGAGTTTTCATATATCAATAAGAATGTATCATTTTATTGAGATTGAAAGTAGCTTGGTCTTCCTACTATTGCTATGAAAGATATAAGACTATCCGTTAGTCTATGGTGACGTAGCATCGTTATTCTGTTCACAAATCAAAAATCTTACTACATAACTGAAGCGAAGAGCAAACCAAACTAACCACAGATAAAACAAGTCAATTATAGAAATTTAAAGAATTAATTTCAAATTAATTCTTTCTGACATCTCACCTTACCGCCTACTCATTCTCAAATAATGTTGCTCCATAGAATTAAGAATAGTCCAGAAGGAGCGTAGAATCATATTTGAACACATCGGACTGTGACCAAAAATCCCCCCACTTTGCCCCACTTTCGCCGCGCGCATTCGCAAAGTCGCCGCGTAATGTTGCCAGATGAGAAAAAATATAATCATAACACAAATGTAAGGTAAAAAAAAAAAACAATTTGTTAATTTCTCTAAAATTTGATTGTGCACGCGGAAACATTGACTGACACAACAGAGTAGATAAGTAAAGGGTCATTTAATAAGATTAATTGAATGAATGAACTTAGAACTTAAAATATAAAACAAATTTTATTTTACATAAAACTGATATACATAACATAATAAAGATCCCAGGAGTATTTCTACACTTTAAAACGACACAACACGGCATAGTTAAATTTTAATCGGGAGTTGCGTACTGAGCGATGTCTACAAAGAAACTAATGGGTCAAAATGTAAAACTACTCTTTTGAGAGTAGTTAGTCGCCTTCTGTTTGATGCGCGTATGCGGTTTCTGGACTATTCTTAATTCTATGTGTTGCTCATTGTTGATATATTATTTTCATTGCATTTTTTTTTTATTCGGGATGAAAAATAAGTATCGTATTTTACTTCTCACCTCTCCGGCTATCCCTTTGTAAAAACTTATGTCAATTAGTTACTGCATTGAGACGTGAAACAAACAAACAAACTCACTTTTGCATTTATACTATTAGTATGGATTTCAACAAAATAAAAATACCTTTACATTTTTTTAATATGAAAAATAACACCCAGTTATTAAAAAATCTTTAAAAAAGTAAATTGTGCATCTTATTCTTAAATTATTCAAATAAATTACTCTATTCAAAATTTGAAAATCCAAACATATATGATTACTCATTGAATGGCAACATATTGTCTTCTGTGTCTAATATACGAGATCTAGGTGTTTCATATACTGGACACTAATTTCGTTGTCAATAAATCCTTGAAACTTCTTGGGTTTATTAACAGAAGCACAACGACTTAAAAAATAATAATACCCTTAAAACTCTCTTCTGTTCCCTAGTTTGCCCACACCTAGAGTATTCTTATGTTATCTGGTTTCCATATTAATAAATAATAAATTTTAAATCAGTTCAAAATCGATTTTAAAAAAAATAGGCTGGATGTTAGGCTTATCCATGAGCTAGAAACTATCTTTAAAATATCTTCTCTTCAAGATCATATGTGTACATAAATCCAATGTTAGTCCTATTAAAAATCTTCAATTCATTGTTTGATACGCCTGAAATACTAAGTTCTGTAAAATTAAATATCCTAACAAGAAACCAAAGACAAAATGTACCTTTTCTTACTGAAAACCATAGAACTAATTATGGTTTTCACCGCCATGCCTAGAATTCTCAAGAGGAAACACGGTCTAACTTTTCTTCATACAAACGTATTCTCGTATTTTCTCTGGATTATGACACTAGAGCGGTGATTTTTTTACACAATATAAATATTTACCATTGGAATGTCCCTATCGTTTAGTTTTTTTGATAAATTCTTTATTATGGGAACTAGAACCATCTCTCTCCCTCTTCCTTTCACACCTACTCCAATTTTTTTCTCTCTCTTCCTTAATGTTATATCAATGATTCTGTCTTAATTCCTGTACTTTTACTGTTTAATATTTTGTCTATTTTTTTCTATCATGTAATGTAGATCGTCCTTGTAAATGCCCGCTGGGTGTATAATAAAATATTTTATCCATATTTCCGTGGCTTGGATGTAGAAAGGCCAAAAGCCAAAATTTCATATTTCGACTTGAGGATCGATGTCAAGTACGAACAGATCACGAGGTGTTCTCATAGCGATTAAAAACAAGTTGAACTCGCAGCCGCTATCTTTAAAAAACAAGACTGTGGAACAGGTGGCCATAATGGCGAAGATCAACTCAATGACATTTATATTTATGTGTTTACATTCCCCCACGAGCTCATATTAACGTCTACATGGAGCACTGTGAGGAAATGGAAGACTTCAAACTTAAGTTTCCCAATGCAACTTTTTTTTTTGGAGATTACAATCTCCCTTACATTGATTGGTCTAACCCAACCCATTTTCCAATCTCCTCCACTCCCAAAGCCCAAATACTTAACTTTCTAAATCTTAAACAATCTAATCAAATTACGAACCTCACCAATAAAATCATAGATCTTGTAATTCCTAATATGTCTTTTATTAAAATTCTAAAATCTAACGACTTGTTAGTACCTGTCGACCTCCATTACCCCCCTCTTCAGATTGAAATTCCTCTTGGATTTGATGCCACTTTAAATAACCCGGAAACAGTTTGTCTTGACTATAAAATCACTAACTATAACAGTATACTTGCATCTTTATCTAAAATCAACTGGTCTATATTTAATAGAAGCACAAATATTAATGAGTCAGTTATTCTATTTAATTATACAATACAATTGAAGAATTTTATTCCGAAAAAAATAATCAAGGCAAACTCGTATCCTACATGGTTCAACCACCATTTTAAAAAACTGGTGTGGGAAAAAAAGAAAGCCCACCATGAATAAAAGACATGTGGCTCTCATGAAGACTTCATTGTTTTCTCGAACTTAAGAAAGCAATGTAAACTCTTATCCGAAGAGAGTTACATTATATCTCAGGTGTTAAGGCTTCCCTTCAGCAAAATCCCAAAGTATTTTGGAAACACGTGAGTATATAAAGAAAAAACTGTGGCTACCTAAGGTCAATGCACCTTGCTCATAAATTAGCTGATAACGGTCCTGACATAGCAAACATTTTTTCTGATTTCTTTTCCAGCATCTATGACGATCATAATGACAATGTCACTGTTCCCCACGTTGTTTTTGAAAATGTTGCTAACTTAACATCTTCCCATATTTCCTTAAGTGAGGTTTCAAAGGGTATCCATCTTCTTGATAACAATAAAGGAGCAGGACCAGACAAAATTCCTCCTTCATTTCTTAAACAATGCGCCCAGTATCTAGCAGTGATGTTTGGAAGCTTAGTCACATAACGCCAATACACAAATCCAATGATGCCAGTGATGTAACCAATTATAGACTGTATATTATATATTATTTTCATATCGTAACAATCTGAATAAAAAACATTTTAGATTTTCTAGATAAACTTTAGAAAAGCAATATTTAGGTTTGACATCTTAAATTCTTGCTTGTTTCAATTTCAGTTCTGCCCTACACATTCAATTTTGCAATCCTTGCATCTGGCTTCTGTTCTGGGAGTTTGGTACACAAATCCTTCTATGATGCAGACATTACATTACCAACCATGCACATTTTTGGTGAAACTGACAAGGTCATTCCTAAAGGTGAGTCACGACATAATGATGAGTCATGTTAAAGATAAATAAATACACATTAAAAAAAAAATCCATTCTGAAAAAGTTGAAATATGTAATTTTTTTACCTGGCATTTCTAATAAAATTTAATTCTTGTAAAAAATAAATGAACTTGTTGATATTTTTGTTTTGGTAAATTTTTACCACAGTAGCTACAAATGGACAGCGAAAGAATATAAAAAAGATATATAATGTTATGTTTTTTATGATTATTTTAGTTTTTTATTGTTTGTTATGTTAATGATAATTAGGTCAATTGGATTAATTACGTTTTTTTTTATTGTTATTTTTATGTTAACCTTGTTAAATAGCTAATCTTAGGCATGTTTCACATTTTGTAAAATGTTTCCCTCGACACGGGACGCCCCAGTACATTATTCTGTATAAAAAAAGAATACAAACAATGTAAAAGTATAAAAACATAAGCATGATCTGGTAAATGAAGTTAGGTGACCGAACGAAGTTTCAGTGTTCGGCTGTAATCGGGTGCATCTTATGGCTCGTGACTCAGCTACGTGACCTGTACATTGTTTCGGCTGTTGGCCGGTGAGAAAAGCCGGTCTTGAAGAACTGTTACATATAAGTTATATGTGTAACATGACAATGAACCAAAAAATGCTCAAAATAAACCAATTTATGCCTTTTATTTCATTGTGTATTTTATTTCATACTTATTTTAATGAACTCATAAGGTTTAACAATGAAAAACCTAATTTTGAAGTGACTTTTAGCTTATTTAAATAAGTTTTGATTTCGGACGAAACTAGCACAGAGGCCAAAATTCGGTTTCCGATGAAAATCTTGTTTTGTTCTGTAACTAACAAAGTTAGTTGTAATTTTTTTTTTAATTTGCAAAATTTCTTTCCAATCAATGTTAAGCAAACATTAGTCCAGAGCTTACTTCTCCTACTCCTTGATTTTGTAGGTGTATGTTACCCAGATGCTAATTTTGAACTGCCTGATAAGTTGGAATGATTGCAGAATGTCTATATACGTTATATCTTTAATCTTTGCAAATTTGACCACATAACCGAATACCGCCAGCAACTTCAATGGCTCATTCAGGCATAGAAGAAACATTCACATTACATCACTTCTTCACAATATTTTTAATAGCCCCACTTTGCCGAGAGAGCTCTTCCAACAACATGGACTATCTCTTCGTTCTAGTAACGAGAGAACCTCTTTAATATCCATTCACTGCTCTATTTTTTTGCCTCCTCTTTTACAGTAGTAGCTGCTCGATTGTGGAATAATCTACCCCCTTCTGTCAGAATGCCCCGTCCCGCCCCTCTTTACTTACATTTAAATCAAGATTGAAATGTCACTAAATATTTTAGTTTTTCCTTTCTTCTTCTTCTTTCCATCCCACCTCCCTCCTCTCTTCATATTATAGTGTAGATTTTTAGTTTATTTTTCTTTCAAATTTTGTATAAAATTACAAGATTCTGTACTCATACCTAGAATATGTTCATATACTTCTTATTTTTCAAACTGAATGGTTTGGGTAGGTACGAAGAAATTGAGAACCCTTAAGGCAATATGCCCGCCCTTATATGTATATGTATGCTAAGTGTTAAATAAAATAAATGTAATGCGAATGTTGATACAAAAAGAGGTGCCACGGGCAAATTCAATAAATACTTGAAAATGGACATGTCAAGTCAGAATAATCAGCAAGGAAGCAAAGTTTGCATGTAATGATAGAGTGGTGAAGTATTCTATTCTCTCTGCCTACCTCAAACAAACAGCTTGATGGTTTGTTTTGTTTTTTATTTGATAATCTGACATCTGAAACTGAACATTATGAACTTGACTATTATTATTGTTAATTATTATCATTTTTGTAAAAATCCCCTCAAGCGTGCTGTACAATTAATATCCCAATTTGTCTTGCAGCTACAGAACGCATGCCCCCATTTGATTAACTTAAAATAAAACGCATCATTGCTGTAACGAGACTTCTGTATATGGTCTAACTTTATATCTATTGAAATGACAGTGCTCTTAAACACAAATTCTTGTATTTTTTTCAGAAATGAGCGAAGCTCTAGTAAATATATTTATTAAACCTCTGGTTGTCGAGCACGGAGGAGGGCATTACCTCGCTTGTTCTGGCTCCTTGAAAAGTAGCTACAAGGACTTCTTTGGAGACATGGCTGATGAATTTTTAGATCTACCAAATGATCAAGAGGATGAAAATAGGCCTTCTTCAAACCATTGATAAATGTTTTTAATAGGATAATTAAACAAAGTTTTCCATGAAAATTTTAGTTTTACTGCTAGAATTTTTTTTTTTTTATGATTTATAAATATTAAGAAAAAAAGAGCCTTTTTTTAAGGAAACAGAAGTCCGAGCGCTCATGACCTGTCATTGGCCGGTTAAAGTGATCACTACACATTGCAACATTCTGTCTGAATTCACATCTCTGAACATCTATATAAACATTTTCCAAGATTATTAAACACAAAACATTTGGGCATACTACTAAAAATATTGTTGAGTAAAAATTTTTTATTTGTAAGTGAAAATTCCTGGTGGAAGTTTATTGAAATATACATATTATAAAAATAAAATACTAGAGATACTTAAATTCCACAAACTTTGAATAACCCAGTCACAAAAGCGATAAATCCAGTCACTGCTTATTCTAAAGTATCACTCTTCTTTTACTTCTACAATATAGAAATAAAACAATATATTTTTATTTTATGGTTTATTAGATAAAACACATATGTTTATTTGTATATCATAAAATGTACTTATTGTTTACTGTACCTTCTTACGCATCATTAAATATGAAAAGGCCTTTCAAAATAAATGTGATGTGGGTGGGTATTACATATTACTTTATCCCACAGTCATTAAAGATCAAGAAAATGCACTGGTCTTACATTGACCGCAACACATTCAGTGCTTATCATAATTGAAAGTCTAACTTTGATAATCATATTATATAGCCCTGTTTCACTAAATGCCGAAGTTCCAAAAATATTTTCTGCCAGTGGTTAAAATTGAAAAGTTGGTTTACTAAAAAAAAGATTTAAAAAATAACTTATTATGACTTCATTGGCCCAACACATACGATAACATTATGTACTCATAAGTAAAATAAAATATTAAGTCTTTATTTTTATACAAAATATATACACCTCCTACTAAGTTTTGCGACCTTAATTTTTAGTGTAAGTTAATGCTTGATCAAACGTAGCAGGGGTTAGATGATAACACAAAAATAAAACTTCCACAAATATGCGCCGATAGAGGAAAGCGATTCGGCATCTTCCGGCATGCCGAGAACATGTCTATGCTCGTGTGCCACGGCTTTACGTGCTCTAGTTAACTTGCTCTTGTCCGTTGCTCTCTTGGGATTTCATTACGTCGGGCAGATCTGGTGGAGATGAAAATGGCGTCAGTTCCAAGATTTCAAATTCGCCAGTGTCTTTTCTGAAATTACAATTTTACGATCTTTAGCTTGGCTAACCGAAGTGGATACCTAAAAAGCAAATTATTTATTCTAAATATGAAAATCAACCCCCTTCCCACACCCACATTCGTTCTCTACACTTTCCCTCCTTTAATTAGTGTCACGAAATTTATTTTTAAGTGAAATCAATATTGTATAAATATCATGAAATGTCACTTCCTGAATATTTTCGTTTTTTCTCTCTCCTCCCTCTTTCCTTCCCTCTTTAGCCCGTCCTTTCTTCATAGTATAGTGTAGTTATAATTTGAATTATGTTTGTTATGTAGGTTTGATTTTCACGGAAAATTCGGTAAGTGGTTTATAAAAATATTTTTCAACATTTATTGAAATTAGATTTATACTATTTATTGGCAATTCTTGATAGAATTTCCATTGTAATTAGGCAATAACTTACATTTTCAAAAAAATTATTGCCTAATTTATTGATATGTTCAACTGCAAAATTGACGCTTTAAATATTGATGATATAACATTATACTGCGCAAAAGTCAATAAAGGGGCAAAGAAAATTATAAATTATTGTAAAATAAGAATATGTTGAATTCAGAATCGAAGTACTTTCACTAGGCCAATAATTACTAACTTTCTTAGTAATTTCCTTGTATGTGTTTGTTTATTTCATCCTTATTAAACATTCAAAGCATTTTCGGCTTTATTTGTGGAATGAATAATACTGGTTTGAGTAACAAATCAACTCTGTACAATAAGTTTTTCTGGGTTATTATGCAGTGTGTCATTAATAGCCTTTCTCGACGTTTCAGATTGCACAACAGTGTACATCATCAGGGTTGATGTATCTAAGAATTTTAAATCAACACTAGAAAATACTAAAACTGAAGAGCTCTTTGATAAAAAAAGGAATACTTGTTTTTACAGTTGGAATCTGATTTTTCTCAGTACGGAATGCACTAAAGTAGTTTTAGTGATTCCAGTAATTATATCAGAAAATTCATTGAGTCCAAAAAAAATGTACACATAACCGATTTAAGTATCTAGCATTTTTTCTTCAGATTTCAACACTTTGAATGAAAAATAAGTCATATTAGAAGAGTAGACACAATTCATTGAGAATAAGCTCCTTATTTACCTGAGGGCTAGACCAATGGGAGCAGGACTTTGGGCTTTGGCTGTAGAAGACGTAAGGCCATAATCTTGCAGTGCTTTATCCTCTTCCATCATCTGATTATCCTTATTAAATAACATTTGATTTACAGGCGGCACTTTCAGGATCCCTTTAAAATAAAAAAAGATTAATTCAATGAATGCACAATAAATTCGCGAAACATAATTTTAATAAGTTCATCAAGTGGCCCAAGCTTCGAGTGATCAGGAGATTGACTCAAGAGTAAATTTAATATGCAATTTTTATGCAGCCAGGAAAAAACTGCTTGTAAAAGTATAAACGTAAGAAGTTATTGAAATACCTTCGATCATTTTTTTTAGCTCCAGCACTGTTGTGGTATCTTTGGCATCGGTGAAGATGGTCCTCTTTTTCCTTCTGATCATGAGGAATACATCCTAAAAAAAATACAACATGAAAACATTATGTTAAAAAAGTTCAGGATAATAAAATAGTCTGAAACCAAAATAAACGTAGTAACTAACGTTATTAGCTTACCATTTTTAATTGAATTTGGACACTTAACGGGTTACGGAATAAAATATCTTTAAATAATCGGCAAACGCAAAGTCAGCCTTCACGTCCGTCAAGTTAACCATAGACTAAAGTTAAAAATAAGAGTAAAAGTGAATGAACGCGTTGTGAATTATTTTTGTCTATGGATAAATGCATCTGTACATATGTAGGTACTTACAAGTTCCTAATAATATAAAAATAATTAGAACCTCATTTTTTACTGTTTCAAAACTATTTTACGCAATAAGAATTATTTTATAAAAACAAATAAAAATCTGCTTTTTAAAGCACAAATTATTAATTTTTGAAATATATAAAAAAGTTCTAAGTAAGTTGGCACTCATAAAAACCAAAAAACACAATTTGAAATTTATATGAAGTCTAATTAATTTCTTAGAACTAAACTGACTAAATAATCGAACGCTTTCGATCCTCTGTTTGTACTATTTACTTTTTTAATACTACCATCACGCCATTTTACCCTATTTCTCCGTAGGGATAGGCAGAAAGGATGGAAATCCGTAAGTCTATCCTGACATACATTTTCATCTTCTTTTACATTCATACACCTTATGCATGACTTCAATTGTGTCTGCTTTTGACATGACCTGACTTAAGATTTTGGTTTGTCTGATTATTATGTCACGTTGTTATCGTCCACGTCCTACATTACCATTTATACTCGCTATATTATATGTTTTACCATCATTTAGTTTCACATAGCCAAACCTTCTTAGGCGACCCTAATTATTATCATATTTATTTCAGTTGAACAAATAAAGATTTATCCATCGAATATGTGAATTGAGAAATGTTGAAATAAAAGTGGCAATATAAAGTTGAAAGAAGAACTTTGAAAGTAGCAAAAGTTGCCGTACAAACAAACAATGTTTTTATTTAAGTATTGTTATACTAATACATGTACAAAACATAAAACATCAAAAATAAATACATCCTCGCTGAGGTGTCCCGTATCGAGAATACATTTCATTATAAATTTTATTATTATACAGAGTAGAAGGATAAACTTTACCTAGAAAATTGATTGAGTAAAATCTTAATACGTACCAAATAAGTGTTCAAAGGAAAATATAAAAATAACAGGAAAGCTTTAAAAAATATATATAAATACTGAATATGAAGAAAACAATGTCTTAAACAAAAAAAAATGATGATCATTCGTTCTTAATTACTCATTATGAAAAAATATACAATAATTTGTTAATAAGAAATGAGGAATCAATTTAAGTACTTATAAATAACATATTACAGAATTTTTACGTATTATATTGTTCACATTATGTCAGCCATAAAAAAATATTATTATATTTGAGTAAGTACTGACAAAAAATATTGGGTCCCACAAATTCGAAATGGTAATATATATATTTTTAAAGAGTTAACATCGGTGATAGGTGTCTAAAAAAGTGTTGCATCTGCTTGAAATCGTGCGCGAATTCTGTGATATATATTTTTTATTTTAGATCGTTGCACAAAAGAAGCAATCACGTGTCGCCCAAGGGACATTATGTCTGACAAGTACGAGTAATTATAATTATTCCAAGTCTTACTCAAGATGGTCGCGATCTTTCTTTTTAACCTCACTTTTCTGCTTAGCACCAAGGGGGATGGATCGGATAATAGTGACAATGAAGAACATCGCGAACCTTCCCCTGATCGGTCGTCTCCAATTCCCGTGCCTCCAAATGAGCACAGGCTTCAGTATCCTTACTGGCTCTGGTTCAGAAGACCCGGAAATAGATTGCGAAACATTACCCAGCATTACGAACAGGTAACATTATTTTTCCATTGTGGTTGCAGCATCACAAAATATTAGCTTCCTATACAATTCACTATTTCAGTATTGTATTTTATCTAGTCAGCTACCACTGTACACCAGTTAAAAAACTAAATGATTTTTAACAATTTTAAAGTTACTACTTACTGTGGATTAAAGCTTCACTTTAATGTTTACAATTTAAAAAAAAATTAAATCATCATTTTGCATCGTCACATGTCTCATTTATAACATATCTTGACTTATTTCCTTTAGATATGATTGCAAAATACTTTTCTCTTAATTCATAATAGTTTAAGGCCATTTTGTGGGTCAATTTAGTATGTCATTATTTTTCAATTCATATTAATATAAATAATTATAATATGCAGTGTAAAACATGACTTGTTTTGATTTTAAATATACTGTAAACACATTGCATGGGCTCGGTTTATATAGTTAATATATTTAAATAGGCAAAATATAAAAATATTTAATTTGTGTTATGGAAAACAGTAATTATTTTAGATAGGAACTTATTTTTTTCTCTGGTATTATAACAATTAAAATACAAATATTAGTGACTAGCTGAAGTTTCAATTTCGGCCGATAAAACGAGTTTCGGCCGCGGTTTCAGCAAAAACTTCAGCCCAGCCAAAACCTGCGGTTGGGATGTGTCAAATTACCTTTGGCTGTTCTCGGATGGAAAATTATCACATTACAGATATTGAATTTTTCTCAATTCAAATAATTAGTTATTTTATTGGCATTGTCGAACATACTAAAATAAAACTAGACTGATTTTGTTATTTGCCGACTATAGTTAGTAGTTCTAAGATTTTTCGCATTGATGTTTTTGTAATTCCATTTTAGTTAATAAGTTAAAGTTTCTACAGCGTACATTAACGAACTGTTACATATAAGTTTTATGCATAAGATATCAACAAACCAAAAAGCCCTAAAAATTAACAAATTAGCCCGTTTAATTGATTTAATTGTGTATTTTGTTTATCAGTTATCTTAATGAACTCGTAAGGTTTAACAATAAAAATGACTAATTTTGTGCGTTTTTACTCAGCTTATTTTAATATGTTTCGGTTTTGGCCAAAACTAGAACAGAAGCCAAAATTCGGTTTTGGTGTCTACTGAAAATCTTGTTTCTCTCAGTCACTAATAAATATTTCTGTTATTCATCATAGTTAGTAGATTCCTTAATGTAAGTAAATAGTTAAGACTGGTATGAAAATAGATTTAATAAATGGTGTCGTATTTATAGTTAATATAAAGATTTGCCTTTTGGAACCAATGCACAAAATTTTATATTTAGACTTTTGTTTTGGTTCAGTTACATTTCAGGAATCATTATATATAATATATATTTTTTTAATGTAATCAAATACTTCGAGGTATTTTCAACTAAAGTCTGTTCATTATTACGAGAATTTCCAAATAAACTAACCAGCCACGTGATATCCGACGGAGAATAGCTTATTTCACACATATCATCTTATTCTAAACGGCACGGTAAAATTATAGTGGATTGACATTTATTAGATTCGTTAGTACCTATTTAAACTTGATAATATTTGTATTTTTAGTTTTGTTTTTTATTAAACTCCATAATTAATGACTTGATGTTAATAAAAATGCCTCAGTGAATTTATTATTTTAAAAAAAGAAAGAATTAGTGTTCTTATAATTTACCCAAATATTTCAATTTTGCTGGCCATGCTGGCATTTGTAAATAACTCAATATTAGAAATAGAAATCAAGTTGGGGTAGAGTGGGGTTCGAACTTCGGACCTCTAATCCGTGAGTCCACAACACTAACCACTTTCATTGTGATCGGTGAAGTTGCTTAAAGACTTATTCGACATCGATAAACACCTATGATATATCAGCTGATTTAATAATAATTACCGTGAAAAAAAATATATTTTAACGTGTTTATGTAGCAGTGTAGCCCAAACTTGGAAATAAATCTTATCAATTCAATAATTTGATTTATGTTTTGTTACAGGCTCTCAAGTTGGTGGGGCAGTTCGCCAGTGTGGAGCAGTGGTGGGCTCTGTACAGCCACCTGGTCCGCCCCAGCGAGCTGCCCCCCGACACATCCTTCAACCTGTTCAAGTACGGTATACGGCCCATGTGGGAAGACGAGGCCAATATTAATGGAGGAATATGGGTGAGTATTAGTTACATCTGTACTCCTACTCCCGTGACTAATGTCATGTAATTAATAATTCATCTGTAACTTAACATTTGACGCCAAGTTTAAAGATGGCATCTCATGGTAATATCACTAATTATATCCTCTATAAAAAGGCACAGTAAAAATAAAAAAATGTTCCGAATGAGTTAAAATTCCATAAACGTTTGTTCAGTTTTTGCAAATGGAAATATGTCCTTTTGGGCTTTTTGAAAAATTATTCGTTAACCGAAATCAATTTATTGAAACATGTAGTTTAAACCTCTTTTGACCGCATATGAAATTTTAAAATTTCCCCAAAATATGTGTAAATGAAATAAAATAATCATTTAATAAAAAGTTTATTGTAACAATAAAGCCTTTTTCTATAATTTTTTTACCTACTTTGATTATTATTGTATCAAAGTCTACAAATAAATATTCTTGTAATGTGTACTGTCGCCTGACCGCGAATTTATTCCCGTGTCTCTTAAAAATAAATAATTCGTACCGCTCTGTCACCGTATATCTTCGCGAATCCCATTTCTTTCATAAAAATTCCTAAAGGAGGCTGAATGGGCTCCTATTCTCCGCCTTTCTATTCTACTATGCTATTCGCGAAGATATCCATACTCCGCTTCTTTATCCTTATCCTCTTATATTTCTATGCCTCCCTGTTCTTATCCCTTCTCTTTTACAGCTGTAGTATTATGTATCATATGTATTTCTTTGTTTTTAGATGTTTGAATAGTATGTGGAAATCTGTTATTGGTTTTGTGTATATTCAATATTATAATACATTTAATAATAATTAACATTTACTATAAAGTACTAAAGAGATAATTTATGAGTTTTTTTTTGCATTTAAAGATCTTCCATACTATTGAATAATGGCTTTCGGGAGGTTATTGAACATTTCTGGAATAACGCAATTTAATGTTCGTTCTTTGAAGTAATTTCTAATTCGGGGAACAACTAGGAAATCCTTAGTTAAACCCTTCCATGGCTCAGTGTGCCGAAAGTTTTTGAAAAGTCTATCATTAGTAACAAAACATAATTAAATGATTTGAAAATCTGGATAGTAGTTGCGTAGCACTTTTTTTCTCCTGGGACCCATATTGATTTATACATAAAATATTATTTCTTGATAAAAATACATTTATATATTTAACAAGATATTTTTCAAAGATTTTGTTTATGCTTGGGAGTAGAGAAATGGGATGGTAATTTCCGTAGTCCGAGTGTGATCCTCTTTTATAAATGGGTCTTACAATCGCGGTTTTAAGACCATCTGGATAGGTTCCACTTTCAATACAAAGATTAAAATTATGACTTCGAATAGGACTATTGAGAAACATCTTATCGGACTTTGAGGTGTGCAAAGGGTCTGACGGAATTAAATCATTTAAAATAGATTATGAATACTATATTTTCACATAGGTTAACTATCTGACTTCAATATTTTATTATTTGAAAACATTGCTTTATTTAAGTTATGAACATATCTGCATGTGTATCTTAAAATCGGAAATTTCGGGTGTATCTCACTGTCGCTTTGGGCTAGCGATATATAGTTTGGCTCCGGCACATGATATCCTTTTAGTGGCAGGTAAATCTTTTCTTTTTATTTAGGGTAGATGTAGTGTAATTTTTGCGTTCTTATGAATGACCTAAATATTGATTTGTTTTGGGCCATATTCAACTAGTTGTAAATAACTCACTATTAGAAAACAGGTGTCAAGTTGTGGTAGAGCAGGGTACGAACCTCGGACCTCTGATTCGTGACTTTGTGACACTTATTACGCGAATACAACCTAATTCACATAATATACGATGTGGAACTGTTTCTCAAATATAATATTTTACAATAGACACTTATTTATCCAAATTATAAAGTTTGTAATACTGAGATCTTTTGATTTGTGTACTGATTTTCTGATTTTCTGATTCAGATGATAAGATTAAGAAAAGGACTCGCTTCAAGAGCTTGGGAAGATTTATGTATGGCCATGTTAGGGGAGCAGTTCATGGTGGGCCCGGAGATATGTGGTATTTCCATCAGTATAAAATTTCAGGTACTGATCACAAATATTATATTTAGTGTTATCTAAACCTCTATATTTGTCATCATCATTCACCTTCGGGGAATATAGAATATTTTATTATATAAATAAAAGACGAGTGATACTTAAATCCACAAATTTGGAATATCCAGTGACCGGTTTCATTGCCTTTGCGACATCTTCGAGACTGGTATCTTTATTAAGGAGTTCAATGTATTTATACAAAACAGAGGTAAGGATAGATAATTCAAAATTATATGAAAGTAAATTAAATAAAGTTATTTTCATCTTAAGGATCATTATCAATTGTTTTTTGGGTTAACTAATGAGTTGATATAATGCTATTCTAATGAGTTTAAGTATTTTATTTTTAGTTCCCCATCCTTCGTGAGTGTGATTTTTGTCAATTATGATTTCTGAAACGCAAAGGGTAAAAAGTCATTAGTAATAATATATTACAATTATATCAACTCATTAGTTAACCCAAAAAAAATATGATAATGATATTTAAGATAAAAATAACTTTATTTAATTTACTTTCATAAAATTTTGAATTATCTATCCTTACCTCTGTTTAGTATAAATACATTGAACTCCTTAATAAAGATACCAGTTTCGAAGATGTCGCGAAAGCAATGAAACCGGTCACTGGATATTCCAAATTTGTGGATTAAAGTATCGCTTGTCTTTTATTTATACAATAAATTACAATGAACTTCCATCAAGAATTTTCACTTACAAACTTAAATGTTTTAATATAGAATATGATCAATAATGAAACCGTTGTTCCCATAAGAAATAACTGAAATTCAATTAATCTGTTTCCATCTTTTAAAAAGGTAGAAATGAAAAACAATGTTCTTTAAACTTTAAGTTTATTTTACTAAATGTATGTACATAGTGGTAGAAGCGGAAGTGGAGCAAGGTTAATGTTAAAAACAAGAGTCACTTCAACTTCAGTCAATTCAAACAAAACAGCCAAAAGTAATTCTAATTCTGATCGTGGGGTCTCAGCACCAGTGCCAGCAGTGGGAGTGACGACATCCACATAGAATAGTAACGAATATGGAGGAAAATATCTGGTAAATTATAAGTGTGTCACGTTTACTAATTAGATAATAGACACACTTTGACAGGTTGACTGCTGCTATATAACAGTGTTCAAGCGTAGTACCGATGAATAAACAACTTGCCACAACAGTTGTCGATTGAATATTGGTTATAATGCGTAAATGCATTCTTGGCACCCCGCGCACTGCCCTCACATTAATTGACATAAGTGAGAGGTATTTAAAGTGCCTACTATTTTTACATTATAATTTTTAAACATACGGTTAATGGCTGAAAAATAAAACATAGTTTTTCAATTTTCCTGTTTTGAAATATGCACATGTTACCACTTTTATTTATTCCTAAAGATTCATTTTTGTTTTTCATACAATGCCTGTACATAGTTTGTATTGTAAAAATTTCTACACATAACTTGAAATTCATATCATTCTAATAAAAATTAATTTAGTCTAAAATCAGTTGGAATCTAGAATGATGAGATGAAAGGGCCCTTTTTATGGATCCAATCACATTTTTAATAACATGATAAAACCTTTGCAGGAAGACATAATCTCCATTTGGCATCGAACATCTTCCGACCAGGTGGCAAGTTCTCGTATTCGAGATACTTTACGGAGGGTTTTACATTTACAGCCCGGAATTTCTTTAGAGTACAAAATGCCCCAATTACTCAAGTGAGTACAGACACTATATTGTTCTATTAAACCATTTGTAGAATTATCTTGTGTCCTTACACCCTACAGAAACAGGTAGAGGAATTTGTGTATCTGGGAAGTATGTTTTCTGAGAAAAATATTAAAAGGAGGGAGGAATGCCAGGAACAGGGTGAACGGTGCACTAAAATCAACCTTGGCAAATAAATGTTTGTCGCAGGAGGCAAAGGCCGATCAAAAAATTTCGAAATAAGAACCTAAGAAATAAAATACAAATTGATGACTACCTTAAAGGATCCATGCAGCTGGGCCTCGGGATCGGATTACTTTTATGAAACTGATTAACTCGAGTAATTCTAGCAAATTCTTCTTAATCGGTTTTTTCACCAACATCATTAAAAATGTACCACACGCATATGGTTGAAATAGCATGTAAAAAATCCAAGCTTCGGCTCGGCAACTTATTACAACAGGGGTTTTTACAGTGTTTTTTTCAGATTTTCTAATGTTTATCATTACGAGTGGGTTATATAAGATCAGTTAAAAACTAAGCCTTAAATTACAAACGTGTCTACTAACAAGAGTAATACCCGTATTCAGAGACAAACCTTAAGGTAAGGGGAGTACATTCTATTGTCTTCACCTACGGGTTATTATCTGCATTTGAAATGAGAATGTACTTTCCTCACCTTAAGTTTTGTCTCTGCATACGGGTATAAGTGTCTCTCAATTTGTGTAAAAGTGGCAATTATTCCTAAAATAGAATGTGGCATGAAAAATGTATGCTCTATTATACAGTGTCAACTAGAGATGGACCGAGTACTCGTTTAATACTCGGTACTCAGCGCATTCCGCGTTTTTTTTACTACTCGTACTCGGCCGAATAACTCAAATTAAATGGCGAATATACTCGGTTAAACTAAAGTAAAATAATATTTTGGGAAATATAATGAAAACGTTAAGACGTTCATTAATCTGCGAAACCCATTATCTTCCACTATGGAAATCGGTTGGTTGTCAATAGCAATCATTTCGGTGACAGCTTTTTTGCTATTTTGTTGTAAAATAACAACTAACTGATTAACCGAGACGAGGCGGGAGGTGGAGTGCCGCTCGTATGCAACGGGAAGCACCCGCGGACATATTTAAACCTGTTTTCGCGCCCCAAACAAAGCATTTGATTGATTGAACCGAGTTATTCAGCCGAGTACTCGGTTTGGCAAACATCAAACCGAGTAAAACTCTTACTCGGTAACTCAGTAACTCGGTAAAACTTGTACTCGGCGCATCTCTAGTATCGACATTTCGGATTTTTTTTTGTTTATCTGAATTAAAAAAACATCAGGAACAGGAAAAAATTTACAAAAAGTATATTTGTAAGCATTTATTATAATTTTCTATAAAAGTTTTGTTTTTTAAAAAAATTATTTGCTTGAAATACGTATATGTATATTTATTTGTTTACTTAGTGACAATATGCAATGGTGATTATTGTGTTAAAAAAAAACTTTTCTATGGCACAAGTAATGCTTATAACGAGCAAATTCAGTCGGTTACATCTTTCTCATAATAACCAACCACCTTATGGATTAATGGCCAGCGCCTTTGCCTACCATGCAAGAAGTCTCGTGTTTAATTCCCGACATGGCTGACATGAGTTGATTTAAAAAAGTGTTTTTGCTCTAGAATATTTCATAGTCCCTGGGCTGGCACCTGAAGCTTAAGGCTAACCATCTTATCTTCATGTAACAAAAATGATCAGGACACACTGCAGCTGGTGTACCAATGCGGTGCCCTATGCACCATAAGGTGCGGAAAGGGAATGATGATGACTTGATTGTTTGAAAATTATGATAATTACGACATCAAAAAGATTTATCAACAGTATTTTGAGTTTGGGACAAGGACTGGACTCAACTCCCTGGTGAGATGTTGATAAATCCACCTGGTCCATGAAGAAGAACAGAAATTGAAAAAAAATATTAAAAATTCAGGTGTTGCCTAATATGTAGGTGAAATAATTCAATTAGATGAATCTCACCCGCATAAATAAAGGTTTCAACGAATTAACTTCACAAACATCAATACACGAAAGAATTGAAGGAATATAGATGTTAAAATATGGGCAGAATGGTGAATGTTACACAGTGTGTAAAGTGGCCCCTTAAACCAGCCAATGACGGATCATAAGCCCCGTAGATGCCTAGACTTCTATATTACCTTCTCTAAAATGTTCTTCATGTCTGTTGTAATATGTCAAAAAGATTTTTTCACTTATTTTACTTCTTTTTTTTTTACTTTATGTTTTTTAAATTACAAACTCCATGGGTTATCATTAAACAATTTCAACTCTATATTTATTTGATAAAATACTAGCTAGTAGCACTAACATGTAATTTCTCTTTCAGAGGATTGAAGCTTAATTCTATGGGGTCCAATTCAACGTCGGCTGGTAGTTCAAATTACTACCCTTCATATAATTCGTCACACAGAATGAATTCCTATCATACTGATTCTTCTAACGCTTCTTCGGCTGCCTCGGCTGCCTCGGCAAATCCTAATAAAGTTTCCAATTCATTATCTACAAACTCTTCTACACTCGAAACGGCTGTAAACTCGTCAAATACAAATTCGTCCACCCCGGAATCAATTAATGGCAGCCTCTCCACGGAAACTACGTCCTCTATAAGTTCTGGCACGGATTCAACATCACAAAAGACAAATGAAGCTAGTTGAGATTAACTACATGTCTGTCATCTATAAATCATTATCCGAAACACATCCGCCGTCTGTATACATCGCGTGAAACTGTTTCCGTTCCAAAGAAAACGGTGTAAGTATAACACATCAGATTTGCATTTAATTTTTTGTTATGTACTTTCCATTTGTATATTTGTAAATAAAAAATATCTTTCATATATACGAGGGTTGATTGATATGCTGCATCGCTGATCTGTCCCAAAGTGGATGAGAAAAAGTTTTTGAGACTTATTTTTCAACGGAGTTTCCAATGCATTTCTTCCAGCAATACTCCCAACATTTCTATAGCTTCCTGTTAGAACATTTGTCCAACCTCAGCTGACCACTCGTCTACACATTACATAACCTCATTGTCATCTTAAATTTTCATTCATTAACTACTCTTGGGAATTCTACTGAATGGATGTTGAATTGTTGTTGAATGTAATATGTTCATGGTGCCTATGGCACTGCATCGGTACACCAATCGCAGCGTATCTCAATCATCATAATCATTTTGTTAGATTGGAGGTAAGATGATCGGTCTTACGCTTTAGGTGCCAGTATAGGGAGCAGTGCAGTGGAGCAGAGTGGCGGTGTGTAGGTGAGTGATTGGCAGGGGCCGGACAAATGTTCCACCAGGAAGCTATACAAATGTTGGAGCTTCGCTGGAAGAAGTGCATACAAGTTCAGGGGGTCTACGTCGGTACAAAAACTCCTACTCGTCCACTTTGAAATAGGTCAGGGATGGAACATATCAACCAACCCTCGTATTAATGATCAATCAAATAATAATACATCGACCTTGCTTTCTTTTTTACTGTTTTTTTTTTCTTTTATTTATTTGTTCAAGGAACCTATATTTCTATTTATTTCACTCAGTTCCTAGTACAATGACTAAATCTCTTGAAAGCAGTGAGGATCCCGAGTTTGGGTCTACTCCCCTATAATCATCTTCCTTTTTACTAACATAAACTTCGTTGACATGTATCAGAATGCAAATATGTCTTGAGGTATCTACTGTATCATGTACATTCATTGAATGAGTACATTTATTGCCTTATATGTAGTTTAACCACGATACATGCAGATGCATTAAAGAAATTTTATACAAATATATTCTTAAGTGTAATTTTGAGGAGTGGTGCCACAGGATATATGCGGTGCAATAATATGTAGTTATTCAAATAGAGTTTGCCTAGTTTGTTGCATATTGAAATGATTATGACAAATGTTTATTTGAATCCAGAAATTTGTATTTAGGGTGTTACCACACCAATTGTTTGATCGTCGATCGACAGTTCTCGGTAGACCAAATTTATCTGCTCGTTGCATAATGGTTGAGTATGGCTGGTATAGGGTATAATCACATCAACCGATCGGTGCGATCCGTCATTGATCGACGGTCGATCCATCGTCGATCGGTATTTGTCGATCAGCCGAAGCTACCACACTAATCGATCGACGTCGTTTGGTGTGATAACATGTTAAATTTTATGCTTTTGCCAGTGTCTTAAAGGAAATGTGTATTATATATGTACAATGTAATTAAATTACCGAGTTGAACCTTATTCAATTACCAAGTTTTCTCACATACTGTTTGACCAACTTAAAGTAAACATGTTTGAATGACTTCAAACATTTTTTCAGAATCTTACAACAATATTAAGACAATAATTACACTTTTACAAATTTTATCACAATAATAATTATCTTTAATATTACAAAAAAAATCTTCATATTCAACATAGAAAATAATTTTTGGCTTCTGTTTGACATAGAAAATGCAAAAGTAATGTTGTTGTACCACACAAAATGTGCTGTTTTTTTAATACCTAATTGCATTGCCACAGAAATTATACATACTACCGTTATTTCTAAATTATTACATATCGATTCATGTCTCCCAACATTTTAATCCAGTTAATAAGTATTCAATTGAGATATTTTTAATATTAATATAAAATCAAGACAGACTACTTTAAACTGACTATTCCCCTTAAAAATGCCAGACATATCTGACACATAATATGTAACATTTTCAAGAAGAGTGACAAAATGACTTACCACCAATGAGGAAGTTTAGTGATATTCGAAATCTGACAACATTAGCATTGACGAAATCCAGTCACCGGTGAAAATTTCTAAATTCTTCTTGTTCCTCTTAGTCTTGATCTAGTTTGCTCTGTTGTGGCAGAAAGCTGCTACTCTCGGGACATTGAGATCCAACTATCTCTTCATCGTATTTCGCTTATTAAATTGTAATTTTAAAATGTTTCATAAACACTTGTTTTATGAAACATTAAAAAAAAAACACAGATTTCTTAGAACAACTAGGGGAAACATGACGTCACAATTAAAATGTAAAAAGCGAATTTGAAAAATAATATCTCAAAAAAATGTTTGCCTTAATTAATCTTTGGATTTTAGATCTGGTATTGTTTATTTTAAAGAAACAGTTTATGCGTCACGGTTTTGAGGCAAAAATTGAGGCTTTTATGGAAGCTTCAATATTATTCTTTCACATGCAGTGCTCGGCATACGGAGAGTTAAATAAACATTAAAAAACACTAAACTTCCTCAATTCGGATGACATAAAAAATACTTAACAAAATAATAATAATATTCTACCGTACATTCACGGATACTGGACCGCTGTGCACGTGCGAACCGCGAGCCCACTGCGTGATATCGCACGATTGGCCCATTTTACACCACGGCATGATAAAATACAATACGGTGAATCGATATCTATTGTTTTACAATTATTTATTTATTTAATGCCTGGCAAACGCAATAACCAGTACACCATGAGACCGACTAATTTGCAGGATTTTTACCTGAGAATACTCGCTAAATTTAAATAATGATTTTGATAAAATTATCATTAAAACCTCTTCTGTAAAGTTTTACTATATTATTTTAATCGGGTTGTGGTCCCGTGGCTAGTGTTGTGAACTCACGGATCAGAGGTCCGAGGTTCAAACCTCACTCTACCCCAACTTGATTTCCATTTTCTGAAAGTGAATTATGTACAACTCGTTGAATATGGTCACCGAAATTGAAATATTTGGGTAAATTGTAAGAATGCTAATATATATATATTTTAAAATAATATATTAACCTAGGTGTTTTTATTGATATGTTTTATTAGTCATTAACTGTGGAGTTTTATTTAAAAAAACAAAAAATATAAATATCAAATTTAAATAGGTACTAACAAATCTAATAAATGTCATACCACTATAATTTTTCCGTGCCATTTAGATTAAGATGATATGTGTGGAATAGGCTATTCTCCGTTGGGTATTACGCGGCTGGTTTGTTTATTTGAATAGTCTTGTAAAAATGGACAGACTTTAGTGTGCGTATTAGAAATAAACATAAAGCTGTTGTTTAAAATAAACATTGAATTAAAATGTAGTTATCAAATTTCGCATCGACAATTAAAAATGTTTTACTGCATTTTGTATGTCAGTATTTATTAATTTTATCATGCTAATTTTAGTATTTTTAAAGCTTTTGCTTTCATTATTACATATTTATTTTTTTATAAACAAAATATTTGCTTTTTTATGATTTATATAGATATTCCGATTTTGATGGCCATTTTTAACAAGTTGTAAATAGCTCACCGTTAGTAAATGGAAATCGAGTTGTGATAGAGTGGTGTTCGAATCTCGAACCTCTGATCCACGAGTCCGTGACACTAGCCGCAGGACCACAACCTAGTTTGACCTTATTTATTTGTGAACTCTAATATGAATATTTTATTCTGTTGGTAGAAGATTTTTGTAAGAAACTGCTGGTAGAATGTAAATTGCTTATTGGAATTATCGTTCAAGAAGTTTCTGGTGAAGTTACTTAAATTTGTGATAGATTGTCGTTTACAGACAATTGATAACAGATTGCTTTACAGACTATCTTGATAATCTGTAAAAATTGCTGATTTATATAAAAGGAAAAATTCAAATCTCCCATTCGTCGGGATCGTAGAAAAATGATGGATGTGCTAAAAATCTGACATTGACTTTCTTTAATATTGTAGGCTTTTTTTTCTAGGTTTGAAAAAATTTCATAAACATAGCTAACCGAAGTATCAAATTATATACTTTTGTACTTATCAAGATGTGACATAAAGCGTAAAAATAAAATTAAACCGTCTAACGTTCAGTTTAAGAAAATCTCATGCGTCGTTGTTCTACGATCATGACACATTGTACTTCCATACGCATTAAGTCTAATTGTAAAACTGTTTTTTTTTTGTTTTACCTCTTACGTTAATGCATTTAATTTTCTTGGAATGATTAACATTATGAAATGTATGGAACGCATACAAATATATTTTTATGAGGTTCAATTAAAATTTCGTTTTTTAAACACCTAAACATGATTCATTGCCCGAGCGTATTTTAAATAACAACTTTACAACTTTATATCAGTCAACAAATGGCTGGATTTTTAGTATTTTGTCCTGAAAAATAATTTCCATAGTTTTCTAAAAAAATCATGATTTGAAAATATTTTATTCTCATCCATTATTTTTTACTGCAGTGCGGTGTATGCATCAACAATATTTTTATTTATTGCCAAAAGGCCTCACTATGAGCCCAGTATAAAGTTATGCCTAGGTTTGCCTTTATGTTATGTTATGACAGTGATGACAGATGAAATTTATGACCTTATACCAGGTTTATAAATAATGCTCTAACTGTATATACAGGCAATTTGTTGCACAATATGTTTGTGTTTATTTTTATGACAATCCATCCATTATCACTGCTTCATAAAATTGTCTACAGCTATTTTATATTCTATGAATATTATTTATGTGTTTTTATCTCAGTATTTTAAGTCGCTATTAGACAGAGCAATAAATGGTACCATAAATTATACTATTTCTTGTGCAATTTATTTTGTTTTGTGTAGCCTTAGTGTAAATGTAAAAATAGTAGTCAATTTTTTTTTATTCCTACAGAGATTCAACTTTAAACAAATCTTTTTAGTGCATTTAATTGAAAACTGTCTACCTCGTGGTATATTGGCTAAATGTTGAACTAACGTACATGAGATCTCAGGTTCGATTCCTGACTATGTTTGAATTTAGTGTTTTCTGTGCATTAAGGATGAGAAGAAGGATATTCTATGTCAGTATATCGTCAAGATTGAAGTTTTGCTATTTAGTACAACTTTGATTTTAAGTTTCTTTTGCTGTACATAGATAAAGGATTAGCAATGTATTGTGTTAGTATAGAAGTGTTTTGTCAATATTTCCTGTACCAGATGTACATAGACTAACTTGGTCAATATACAATTATCAATTTTGTAAAAAAACATTAAGATAAAAGAGGACTTGGTTTTTTTTCAATAAAAAATAACATCCAGCACTAAAACTTGGTGAAAAAATCTGAAAATTGCACAAAATTTACTTGGCCAATTTTCCTTGTATGCTCGCGATATGTTAAAATTCAAGCTCATTAAAATGAAATACAAAGATATAAAAATAGTTAAAATAGAAATGAATTCTAAAATAACTCAACCTTATTTAGCAATGTTGGATCAACATACTGACAAATAAACTATTAACTTACGTACATTACTATTTACAGTTAAAAAACATGTATTGTTACCTCGATCAAAAATAGTAGTTCCATATTGTATGAAAATAGAAAAACAATATTTCTGTGATCGAATCTTGTGCAACTTATTGTACCATTTATTGCACCACGTAAAACCAGCATTTCTTCTCTTATTCTGTCTATTCTGCTTGAGATGTACACAATGATAGCAATTTTACGAAAGCCATGGGAAGTATGCATCAATTGTATTAATGCGCTTTTTTTAGTTTTTGTAAATAAAAAGTGTAAAATGTCATACCAGAATGTGAAAAATGTTTTCTATATTAAAAATAATTATATTATTATTATTTAAATCATTGCACTTTGTTGCTAATTGTAACAACGAGAAAAATGCTAATCGAGTTTCTGAATAAAAACTCGATTATTAGAAGTGACAATATATTATTTACTTTTTGTAACAATTTTTTAATAATTTATTTGAATTATTACCCGCCAAAATGCATGTTATACTTTTGGCTAATTTAGACGTAATCGGAGTACTGTAAATGAACTTTGAACTCCTTTTGCATAAATTATAGTATCCTTCAAATGAAACTACACGTCAATTTCAATAAATTATGAAAATTACTTTACTACCCAGCGTCTTAAATTACACCATAAAATATTTGCTCCTTTATTGTGTTTTATGGATTACAATAGTTTATGTAGGATGGGTCAATGCTTCGATTGTGCAGTTCATTAGTCGGATATCTCCAAATTACAAGTTAGAGACAGTAAGTAAACTATGTATTTAAATGATCGCCTAAATTTCAATTTAATCTTTTTTATTTATACATAATCTTTTTTAATTCAATATTTTTTATAAATATTTTTCAAACAATGTTTGACTTAACATTGGCAAAATGTCTGCTTTATTGATAGAACACCTGGGAATGTTTTTGAAATGACCAAAACAATACTATCATTCAATTCTGCAGAAGTTTTTTGGTATTAAATATATTTTTCAGTGGCATTTTCTAATTATCGGAGTAGTAAATCAGAAAATATAGCTTTTTCGGGCTTGTCTGACTAAATAAACTGGACGATCGATTTATGTAAATGTAAACAAATTGTGTATTAATATGGAGTCCTAAGAAGAACATTTTCAATTTGAAATGAAAGATAAAATCAATGAGGAAGTACAGCGCTATGTGACATTGGATGTAAAAAATATTTTCTTAGAGTATTTAATTGTACGGCAAAGTTACTCAAAAATGTATGAAAAAAATAATCAAAATTAACTACTTTGAACGACGTCACTAGTTCTCCAAAATCTTCCAATGATAGAGTGTTGTGATAGATATCAGGTTACCAGGAAGCCAACTAACCGATCAGAGCAACTCGCCGAAGAAAACTTTTGACGTCACAAGCAGAGTAATTTTAAAATCACAAAACTCTTTAAAATCATAGTGTTGATAATACGATACCTAAAAATATAAACATTTTTTTTGGCTTAGTTTGATAATCTATTAACAATAAAAAAAAACTACTGAACTTCCTTCAGAAAATTCTATTTTACTTTATAGACAATTGAAGATAACTCTGTTAACTTCCCATTGTAATCGGGGCCCTGGACATAAGGGACTGTGTGTGAATTGGAAAAAAATAATTTACATGAACTTGTGGATTACTGGCAAACAAAATTTGCTCTCCCGAAATTCTAGCTTTTGTAATTTTGTCTGTACAAAGGATTGATGAGTCAATTAACAATTACATAATGTATTAAGTAACTTCTAATTTAAAAATTATTTCTAAGTACACATGTATTGTCAAAAGTAACTTATGTTTCAAATCATCACTTTATTACTTCAATTTTCAGACCAAAATACCTCTAATGTAACAACAGGTCAATTTGACAGAAAGAAAACAGGTTGGTAAGGATCTGTTTTGTTTCAACCAATTTTAATTAAAGTTTTATTTTAATGAAAGGTTATCATCATATTTGCTGCACCTCGAATCTTACTTACCTCTCAAATGCTGTGCAATGGTTGATTAGAAAATATCTATAAATTTAACTTTGTTTTAAACCACAAATTTTTTAACATTAATATGACAACAGAGATTTAGAACGTTAGAGAAGGAAATATGGAAGTCTATAGGACTTATGACCTGTCCTTGTATAACATTCATCATTTTGACTATGTTTGAACATCCAAATTTTTATTAATTCTTCCATCTGATTTTTGTGAAGTTAAGCTGAAACCTTTGCGTAAACACCCTTTTAAATAAATATTTAATATCAACCATGTCGGGAATCGAACCCGAGACCTCTTGCTTGGTAGGCGATCGCGCTGACCATTAAACCGCGAGGCCGACTCAAATGGTTTTTTTTTTGTTCTTATAAGTACTCAAACATTTATAGTTTTACCAATGTTTACATTTCAAATTTAATAAAAAATAGTAATGTTAATTAAAGATGTCATGAACTAACTAAATTAAGCATAAATAAATCTGCGTAACATCAGACTCAATACTTTTGATATAGAGACTGGACCCTCTAAAAACAATAAATTTCTGGAATTATCGCACCATGGATTTTTTGTATTTTAATTTCAATCAGAAACTGAATTATGTGGGAACATTTTTTTTTAAATAACCTTATTTTATAATTTATTCAATTTGCATTTTTTTTATTTTTTTTAATTTAACCCCTTCAGACCTGAATTATTTATTTATAAAGCATTTTCATACTTCTACTATTGAATAATTATGAATTTTCAACCAAAACAATGAAAACAAAATGTACTTACCAGCGCTCCTGTCAAACACTACTATTTGAAAGAACTAATATTTATTACTGACGCGGTAGATGGCTCTTCTAGTCATATTTTTAGTAAATAATAATGTTGCTAGTCTAATAAAAACAGGCGGAAGACTTCAAATACATAAATTTACTCGTTATGCTTTAAAATAAGTGTGCATAATTGTGCACACTGGGTCTGAATGGATTAATACATCATCTTGTAAATAGCCATCATAAAAATATAAATAATTAAGATAAACATGGCACTGGCAATAGTATATAATTTTGTTTTGCAGCACCATTAATTTATTTTTTTTAAAATAGAACATGGCTTACTCAGAAATAAAAAAATATTGGTTTATTTAAAAATCTATTCACCAGCCATATAATAGTTAGATCGCCAAAGTAATTTGGTTAAATTTTATATGCGCAGTGTAGTATACTCGTATTGATGTCATTGCACCCTTTATATTGGTCAAAAACAATGTTATTTTCATATACAAAACCTGATTTATTAAAAACAATACGGAAATGCTCCATATATTCATACATACAATCTTCATTATTTTAAACCTGTTAAACAACGTCTGTTGAACATCGCCAATGGAAATTCAAAGTGCTGTAAGGAACGAAATTTGTTCGAAAGGGGGAAAATAATGCTGAAAATATATACTATCTAACTAACTCACTTGTAAAACTCGTAATTTCACAAATGGTCAAAAATG
This sequence comes from Micrasema longulum, assembly GCF_059751315.1. Taxonomy (NCBI): domain Eukaryota; kingdom Metazoa; phylum Arthropoda; class Insecta; order Trichoptera; family Brachycentridae; genus Micrasema; species Micrasema longulum. The sequence goes on along the minus strand of NW_028278703.1, from coordinate 57,900 downwards.
ATATTTTGGTGTTTTCTGTTATGACTTCAAATAATCTATAAGTGTGCAAAACTTGTGTATTCATAGTGATACAATATTTAAAAAAAACTTTGCCACTATTCGCTACTGAAGTACAAACTGTTTTTACTTTTCCCTTAACAAAAGTGAGTTTGGGACTTACAAGTTAGGCCGAAGGTATTTCTTATTTTTGGTATTACGTTAGAACAAATTGATATTATTTACTAACAAAAAATTAATCATCCGTATACTGCAACACCGCGTAACTATCGATTGAATTTTTAGACAGGGGAACCAAAGCGTTCTATTAATATATTACTTACGATTTTAATAAATCAAAAATACCGCTGGAGTATTAGAAAACTATCATTATTTAAAGTAAAAATAACATTAATTTAAAACTAACCGTTCTTACTCCCCATAATAAATTTATTTCTGTAAATCATTCTCAAAAAAAAAAAAAAACAGGTTATGTGGTATTGCAGTATCACCAACGAAATGCATTGTTTCTTTCGCTCTTTTGAACAATTTTCATTTTGACCCTTACTGCATTTTAAATTTCTGATGACGATTGGTCTGTTCCATTTATAATTACATACATAATCCGCACCCGATGGTGAATAGGGCATTGGTACGCCAAATGCAGCATATCTTTTGTTTGTTATGTGAAGTTAAGATGATTTGTTTTACGCCTCGGGGGCCAGTCGAGAGACTATGAAATATTGCAGAAAATAATCCATTTTATCCAATATACCATCTTCATGCGTCAACCGCATGTCAAAATTTGACACTTAAACAAAATGGTAAATTACACTGAACCTACTTTGAATTTAGTTTGAGACAACAATTTACACATTTTTTTTATTCATCATTTGGGACAGATCGAATGAGTTTCAAAAATCGTAAAACCTGGGGGGTTATGAAAAACGTAAAAAACGTTAATTGGGGGGATATTTGAATGAAAATGTATGGAAAAAAAATGGCACCTAAACATTTCGGCATACAAAGCGGGAAAACGTAAAATCAAGGAACGTAAAAATGAGGTTTTACTGTATTTAAAGAACACAACTTTACTTGCGAGAGAGTACTCCCATCGACAGGTGTTAAAAAATTAATATTACCAATACATAATACCATTTATATAAATTGAAATGCGATTTCTCAGGCGAATATGTGGTAAAACTATGCACGACAGGTGCACAAATGTCATAACCCTTTCGCTCCTGGCCAACACGTTTTTGTGGGTACAAACAAAAATTCAAATTGCCTTCCATATTCTATTAGATCCTGGCCACAACGATTGTTCATGTTACTGGCCACTTAGAATATAACATATTTTTTATATGATAGCTCCAGTATCCGAAGTGGAGAGATGGTCCAAAAAAAGGAGAGTAAAGAAAATTTTGAAAAATATCTCAGGAGCGAAAGGGATAGTAACATCATGTAAGGCTGAGATAAGCATTATCGACAAAATCAAGAAAGGAGTTCCGTGTTGGTTTCGACATGTACAGCGAATGGACAGCTAAGAAATGGCTAAAAAGATTTAAAATGCAAATGTTGATGGATGCGGTGGTTGAGGAAGCCCGAGAAAGACATGGCATGACCGAATCCGACAAATACTTAAAGATGGACATATCAGACGATGAATGTAGAGGAAGCAAAGTCTGTATGCAAAGACAGAATTATATGGCGTTCTGTCTTCTCTGCCTACCCCTACGGAGAAACAGCGCGATTGTTTGTTTTGTTTCGAATACTAATATTATGAATACTGAAACTAAAAACACTGATACAGTTTATTATTTCACAATTATTTATCATATAATGTTGTATATGAAATGTGACACAAATATTATTTCAAAAGACCAACAAACCAACTAGGAAGATTTATTGATACTTCATATACAATATTGTGCCATTACATTCTTAGGCCATATTACATGGATTACAAAACTCGTCAAGAAATTTATTGCTGGATCTAAATGAGGAAGTTCAGCCCTACTAAGGAAGTTCAGCCCTACTACTACTAATAATAAAAGTTATTTTAATAAAAACAAACTACTTTGCATGACGTCACTAGTTCTTCCAAATCAACCGATGATAAGAGAGTTGCGTATCAAAGCGCCGAATAATACGATACATCAAAATTAAAAAATTGACTTAGTTTAAACAAATAAAAAAAATATTAAAAACAACGGAACTTCCTCATTAAGACGTGTTCTAAAATATAGCATTTGCATACAAGACTTCAAGCAATTTATGTATCATAATATAACCGAGGCAAAACCTGATGAGTTTACTGACACATAATATAATAGGGGCTTTAATTTTTTTCCACCAAACTAAAAAAAAACTTTGGAATTTGATGAGATTTATAAATATTTAAATAGAGACGGAGAACTTCTCTTTAAGAAGGAAGTATGGAAATCCAGACATTTACAAGGCTTTTTTGACCTACCGTTGATTTTACACATTGCAACATTTACCATTCTTGAACTCCAATCAACGATAGTTTCGTTTTTTGTTTCTGTACTTTTGCTTTATCGTGTATTTCTTTTTGTTAACATGTAACTTTTTTATTATATTAAAAAATATATATATACTCATCTCAATTTTGATAAACTCCCTGCAAGTTGATAAACTCCCTGCATAAATACTTGACAAAACATTGTTGCTTGCTTCCTGACCCCATTTAAATCATTCTAAAGGAATAGTCGGAAAAATTAAACCTGCCAATATTGTGTCAAGCGATGAAAATGTCAAAATTAATAATTATTGTAATTATGTTGTTAAAACAATGAAGCTCCATCATATAAGCATTGTAAATAGGTAGACTTCCAAAATCCCTTCTCTAAAATGTTCTCATTATATTGATCAAAATTCTACGCTGATTATTAAAAAATTATGCACCTGTATGTAATATTTTGATATCCATTAATTTAATTGCTGTTTCCTTGGAATTTTTGTTTATCTTCATATAAATATTGATCTTTCCCTTTCAACATTTAACTCATTTTATAAAAAATTTTGTAATGAGAAATGCCAAAAGATTTTCACAAATTGGTTTGTATTTCTCGGTGTTTTGTCAAATCGCCCACTTTGATGAGACAAAATCTATAAGATTCGGTTTAATATACCTTATTGGTTGGTTTCAAATAGAATTTTATTTAAAATTCACTGAAAATAGTACATTCTGAGTTATCGGAAATGTTAGTGACTAACGGAAGATTTTTTATGATGTGTTATGTTTACAGATGTGCAAAAAATATATGACATGTAAATTTTTAGCAATAAAACATTTATAAATATCTCAGAGTTTCTTTGTTATTGCTCCGTTCATAGATCGGTATGTTATTTACAAATTTTCTCCATCCCACAAATAATTTGAATATCCATTTAATTGATTGGATGACCGTAAATCGCTGGCTATAAAGATAGCAAGTTAGCAAGCTGTAGGACAGAGATTATGGTTTTTACACTTGCATATAACTTAAGACTAAAAATTAATGTCATTAGTCACGTTTAAGGTTAGTGGGTGATTTAAAATAAAAATGCATATTTATGGTTTGTACATTTCATCGTTATTAATCTTAATTAAAAAATTTAAAATATTTTTTCAAATCTGTACATAGTGGCTGTAAAAAACACTGAAATAGTAAATTCGGTATTGTTACAAAATAAAAATAAACTATGCAACAATTTTCATATATTATTACACTATTGGTGAACAGTGAATAATATACATATTTCCAGATGCAATTATTCTGTTGCGCTTTTATAATACGAAACCCTGTGTTGCTAAAATTTTCATTTGAATTCTCATATTACTGTGTATAATATAATGTTTGCAGTACAAAATTGTGTTCTTAAATCGCAGTGAGACTTATCCTCCAAATATACAAATAATTATTAAAAAATCTAGTGCCATTTTGAATCTATCGATCGTACTTATTTATTAAATATTTAATTGAGCATTTTATAGATACACATGAGATTTCAATAGTTTATTTTTACAATTTTGCAAGACGCTTGATATATTTTGTGCCCCCAACAATGTAAAGATCTGAATATCAAATAAAAATGAAGAAAAGAATAAGGTGTTACATAAACACAAATAAAACTAACGCAAACACACTAGAAACTGCGTAAAATAAATATGTTACAGTATAATAATAATAATAATAATATAGGTAATTCATTTGAGGTAGATAATTATCATTTCATACACCCATTCTCCCTAATAGTGTACAATACATACTGTAGTGCTTAGGTAAGGCCAGTAACTGTTTCTTTTCCGAGTTCCTTTGCAGGCTTCGCTTAACTTTGGAGGAAAATAATATTGAATATATTTATAAATATAAGTTACTGCTTTCCACCCAAGCACAACAGAACAGGTGTATGGTTAATAAAGACGAATATCATAATACAATATGGAATAAGTTTCTGGACAAAAATGTCCCGGTAAATTAGGACTTTTTGAGACTAACTAAATCTGCGAGAATGAAAAGGGGAATGTGCTCGGTGAGAAATCAAGTGACTTCTAAATAACATATTGAAAGTAAAACTCTAATTACCCGTGTAATGTTATAAAAGCAGCGGAAAATATAAACAGACTAAATGTTTCTTCAGAGAAAAGTGAAACAATTTGCAATTTGCACAAAACACACAGTTAGTCTGTAATTAGTGGGAAATCCATCCTACAAGCTGCAATATTATTCCATCAATTTAATCTATTCATTAAACAATGTTCAAGTCATAAAACTTTGCCTTACAAATAATTTCATTTAAATAATAATCTTATTTTCAATAATCTACTAAATTAATTTACAGTAAAATAACGAAAATAAATAGTTCAGGTTGTTTCAAGTAACTGTGACGTACGACAACTGAAGCTGCTAGAAGATAAGCATAGAACATAGTTGATGCGCTATAAAAGTGAAGAAGATCTTTAGTTCCCGGGACATAAATAATTACTTTTAGCCTATTATAACCCGAGAAAAGCTACATTATTTGGACAAATGCAGCTCGGTATAAGGTATGAAGTTGCACTTTTTCAGCATATAAAATAACAACACCAAAACGGTGGAATAACAAAAGGAAGTACCGTTTTTGAGTTATGAAAGTTTGATACTTCATTGAACACGACAAAGATGAGGTAATCGTTGACATCATAAAACATTCTTAAAATTATCATTTAGTATTTTCCCGACAAACCAACAAAAACGAGTTATGTAAAATCCAAAAAGCTTTCAATATTTTTTGTAAACAACTATAGACTATTCATTTATACTACAGAGAAAGACAAACACTTTAAAACACTTAAAACTCTCAGAAATTCAGACTCTGCAGGTGGGTTTTATATATAAGTTGCGGAAGAGCTACGCTCGTTTTCCTTTCTCAATTAACTGCTAAGGTTTAACAGATAAAGCTGCTTAGATAAATTTCCATTTTATTGTTTTCAAGAAAATTATAAGATTGGTTTTACTTTACATCAGTAGAAGTCAGTAGACGGAAATCAGTTAATCGCTTCTATCCAGATGACAATAATTATCATATAGTGTTAAATTTGTATAAAGAAAGATGTGAAAATAAAAAGTTAATTATGGTTTACCAATCATTCGGGAGAACGGGACCTAACTTAGCCCTTTACTGGGGAGAGTATTATAGATTAAAATACAATCACAAGAGGAGAAAACGGCCGTAGTCCAAGAATGAATTATGGCTACTGGTCAGGAGTATAGAAGCTGCTCCCTCTTCGAGGGAAATCAAGACCTGATGACCCCCTACCCTCATCCACGCACTAATAATAATTTAATTTAATTAAGGGGCTTTAATTTGGAACAGCAGTCTACCGATCTGTTCTTCACCTTGAAAGTTAATTGTGAAAATTGCATAAAGAGTAATGAAGTGCCAACAACTGTGAATTTTTCACTCGCTACATACATATAACATAATATAATGCTCAGAATTCTACGAGTGAAAATAGACAACTTGATAAACAACATGTAAATCTTCTCAATCACTTAATTAAGTACACACAAGTAATCGAGCTATACAATATCGACCCGTTTCGTTCATTTTTGATAGATTTATTGTAAACTATTTCTATGTTTACAATATTTTCATCAGTTACATATTTAATTCTGCCAAACCTTCCAGATTCTAGTGAAGGTTATCTCCCAGTTGAAGTTAAATGCCGAGCAAAATAATCTGCAATATATAATTTAATACGATTTTGAATAATCAAGCGGAACATACAATTAAACAGTTATTTATGTAATAAATATAAAATTAAATGCAAAATTGAAAATACCAGAAAATCATAACTTAAATGCTAGTAAAATAATACACTTATTTGTAAAGAATAAGTAGCAAGGGTTGTTAAACAAAACAAAGAATGGCAAACTTATTACTATAAGATAAAGCGGGAAAATAGAATGCTGAATGGTACAATTAAAAAAAAAACAAAATAAGTAAACTTCATAACTGCTAACATGAAATAATTTATGAATATTGAAATATGCACACGCAATGGATAAACTTTTTGTACTATATAATATATGAACCTGGAATCCTGAGTTTGTTATTGAATATGAAGTCACATTTAATGGCTTGCTTGTGCTTGGTAAATCACTTATTGGATTCCTGAACTGCTGATATTTTTACTACTTTAGTTTGCACATACAGTATAATGTTATAATGTAGTATAAAAATTGTGTTTGTACATTTAATTTGTTTGTAACATGTGATTTGCTCTCTAAAGATGAACAATTATCTTATAAAACTTTGCGGTTACATAAATACTGTGCTTATTTACATACATAAACTACATTCAGAGCTAAACAATTAAATAAATATAAATGAAATCAACAATTACATAATAGTATTATTGTAAAAGTTTAACAACAATACATGCATAAAGCTGAGAGTAGGTAGCTTTTATCCAGATTTGTTACATTTTAATAAAGGATTTTTGCTAAATAATCTGCAAATAATATATTCAACATTAAAATGAGGCCATATGAAACCAACATGTATACAAATATTTAAATACAGTAGAATTTTACCTATTTATAACAAATGGTAACTTAGAAATTTAGGCAAAAGAAACAATAAGTATATAGAATAAGTTGATCTTGGTAATACATATTATACAAAAAACATTCCATATTATTCCAATTACTTTCAAGAATAAAGATACATATATGATCTAGCAAAGGCAATAAATCCAATATAGCGTGTGTAACATCCCGGGTACAGTTTATCTGCTTTAGAAGCCAAACGTATAACTCGATTGATGTACATATTTATAAAACCATTACCTTTTCTTAACATTAAAATTTTGAATCCTTAACAGTATTGTATACATCACCTTACAGGTTATTCCAATTTACCTTACACCTAATTCATCCAACACACATTCCGGTAGCCTAACAGATAGTTCTCGAGGAATTAGGATTGGTGGCGTTATTCTGCCACTGTGAAATGCACTTCCGATCAACATCAACATGCGGTACTCATTTTGTCAACTTTAAGTTCACCAAATATTCAAATGATGGATTTAATATATTCATAATATTATGCACATTTTTATAATTCACAGATAATTCAATAAAATTATCAGAATAATATTGCTTTTCTTTCATAATGATCTGAATGTATTATGTACATAAAGTATAATTTTAAACAACGGCGTTTTGATTCAATCCAGATAATTGGGTAAATTCTAAATTTACGCATTCACCGACATCTTGCCCATTTGTTGACAAGTCGGTGGAATGGAAGAGATCGTACCAAATGTTCGTAAATCGGTACGAGTACGTCTATTATCTGATAGTGATAGTGAGCAATCTTCCGATACAATTAAAAGAAGGAAATTAATTAAGATACTATAAACAATAATGAAATTTAGTTTTCGATATCCTGAACTTATTTTTATACAAGGGAACCTATCCACCATTATTCTTTACTTTATTGTACGTTTATACACGGCATTGTGTGGAAAATATCCATCGTATAAAACGAGATTCCTATGACAATATATATTTTCTTGGCAATAATACAAACAAATCAATAAATGCGTTTGAATTAAAACTCTAGATGTAAACAAAGGTGCAATTAAAAATTCCTCAATGTGTTTTGATTAGAAAACAGCGAAGGGTTAAAGAATATAAATACGCATGCGTCAATAAATTATTGTATACTATAAAATATACATTAAAATTACAATATTCTGAAATCAGGTACAAAGGGGTCTTATCAGTAAAATGTTAGAAGTCGTTATTAATGAGTGTAAAGTCTAGTCTAGGTATTATAATACACACAGCGTCGCAGTGAAGGCCGAAGAAAGCGGGGGGAGATGGGCCCGTTATCAGGTCGGTCGCCGAGCTAATATACGGTAAGTAAGTGAGAGTTAAGTACGAGCTGCCCTCCCACAGCATACTGCGTTAATACTGAGTCGACAATCTGGTTTGGAGACAGGTCCGCTGTTATACTGCTACTAATATTTCTATATTGAACTAAAAGTAAATTATTGTATTTATTTTAAATATTAACCTATGTGTAATCTATAGTGGTACCTTACTTATATTGACAAATAAAAAAATCAAATCTAGGAACAAAAATGAGAATAGAAAATGTAACTCGTATATCGAAACACAATATTACAAAATAAAAAAATATATATATATCAGTTTACCCGCAATCATCCGATTAACCTAATTATACCGTAACTAATTATACAATAAACTAATTATATGATAAACTAATTATAAATTGTTTTTCCAATAGTATCAAAATTAGATTATGTATGTACTTTTATTTCCTAGGAAAATAAATATGTTTATGTGCAATTTGAAACACTCGACGTTTCAAAAGTTATGTACAAATGCAGGTTAGCTTCCGGTTCTTGGGGAAATAACAAAGGAAATATCAAACTGGGGAAACTTTATGTCGAATACATTTTGTACATTTGGTGCATGTTATGTTTGTAGCAGTTTACTTTGTAATATTACTTTACACAACTTTTCCTTTCTTGTCAGTAACATTTATTGCTTGTAAAATATGAAAAATCTTTGAATAGATAGTTGTAATTGTATGGCAAATTAATAAAATTCCTTTCACTCGAAGACGTACTTCTTCCTGTCCATTCCTCTTATCGGGTTCGTATAACGTTACAGTTAGAACAATACAACACAACATTGTACACACATGACAAACAACATTTATGTTATTTTATGACATCATTGTCCGGGTTGAATGATGACCGAACCTCGCCACAGACAAGAAATTTATAGTAGAAGAAAGCAGAATGATGCCATCCCTCAATACCTAACAATTATTATTCTGAATAACAACATCAATAATTCAAATAGACATTTACATTCTACTAACATCAAACTTCCAACGTTATTACAAACACTTCCTTATGCGTGAAGATGAAAAACTGTCTCATGAAAATGGAAACTGTAATATTGCATTTAAAACATTTCGTCGAGTCTAAGAAACACGTTTGACCATTTATAAACGCTGAATTATAACTCTGGTTTTAGTTGTCGAGAGCCAAATTCCTGTATGCATGTATTAAATTTATCTTAATTCTATATTTGCATATTAGATAATATATCAAAATACAACCATTTTTGATGAAATATTTTTTAGGTTTCTTATTAAAAAATCTACACGATTTTAACATTCATATTTAAAGTTCACATATTTCAACACCAATAGAATATTGACACATTGTTTTATCTACTTTAGTCATACACTTAATGGGGAGGACAGGGGAACATCCAAAATGAGGCTTCCAGTTCCAACAGCACGATACGCAACTACCAGCGCAAACATCTCTCGGATAACGCTTCCAGTATATTCACATCTACATATAAAACATCTAATAGTGACTTTAGACACGCACTTGCGAAGAAACTAATACTCTTCTTCATACCTTTCCGGACACACTTCGCATACACACTACGTAAGAATAATTTAAATAAAAAGGTAATGGTTAAAAATTGCTTTTTGTAAATGATCACATGTGATGAAATTAACTCGGGTATATTTTTATACAATTTGGATTCGTCGCTAAGAGCTCAATGCGGAAACATAATACATTTAAAGCTTCTCTCTCTTTATCTGGCCGCCTGCCGTTGTAGTGGGTTCTCCCGCTGACCCCGGGGGGCTGCTCACCCATTGGGCCCGAGGGCGGGGGCCCAACGCCGCACGCTACCGTTCTCCCGGTAGTCGAGCGTCACCGCTGCATCCACCGAGGAGTTGTTCTTGGCGTTCTCAAGTTTGGTGTTTGGCCCGCCCCTGAGCGCCTTCTCCGGATTACTTTCCTCGATTTTGTTGTAATTTATGGAGCCGGATTTAGCATCTAATATTATTACCTTGTCATTGTCGTAGATTTCATTGTCCTTGATTTTCTTGATATTGGCTACCTCGGAATTAGAATTCCTGTCCACGTGCACTCGTACCCCGTTGGGGACAGCGATGGTGTCCGAGTCGTTACCGACGGAATATTGGGAGTGATTGGCGGACAACGGGGAGACGGACGGAGCCTCCGAATAACAAGGGTCCACGGTAGAGTGCTCCAGTATAGTTTCTACCGTGATGTCGGGTAACTCTTCGTACCTGGACACATCCAAAGTGCCATCGTACACCGGGCCCGTTGCTTCCTTTCCCAGTAGTGGACGACAGTTACCATTGGGAATGTGCTTCTTGGTGTTAAACTGAAAATATCCAAAGATTTATTAATATTATATTAGATAAGATTTTGACTCATATAATAAAATAACTGTTTGCTAATGACAAAACCGATCCCAAATTAGGCGGCAAACATAATGGTAACCTTAATACAGCTAATAATGGGTATGTACACTGGAACCTCTTTTTACACAGGGGATACGGTAAACGCAATACCGAGAAAAAAGTCTTTTAAAAAAAGAACAATTCTTGACAGGTTTCCTTGTATCAAAATCAATTTGGATTTTATTTTTAATGAAATCGTTTATTATTTATTATACCTTAATTTTTTTTCTTAAGTCTAACATGACCAAAATACTTTAAAGATTATTCACCATCATATATATTAAACGCCAAGTAAGTAAAAGAGCGATGTAGGGCATTCCAATAAACTAATAGTTTCATTATATTACTATTACGCATTATTAAATATATATATATATATTTTTTTAATCTTTGAAATGTATTATTTAAAAATCTGTGTAAAACGAGGTTCCAGTTCATCATAATTATTAAATATTAATTATGCCTTCCACACAGTAGCCAAGTAAAGGACCCGGGCTTGGAGGGCGAGAACTATTCACGGGGACCTGTCACAACAGATTTTCACAGGTCGCAGTGACATCAGAACAAGAATTATTATTTTTAAGTGAATGGAGCGCCATTTTTTTGTTCCAAAATTTACATAAATTAATTATGATTTTTGTATAAAGCACATGGGTGGGTTTATTGCTACGTGGCAATTAGAAATTTCTTCCAATTAATTAAACTAGTATAGCCAATTTTAGAATGTAAAGTCGAACTTATTGCGAGTGCCGATAAATTAGGAGAAATTAGATTGCAGAAGTTGATTCATTGATCCAGAATAATTTCCAAGCTTAAGGGCCTAAAAATTATTAGTATGTATATTATAGTAGGCTAGCTATCTGCGATATTTATCATTTAATGAAAATGTAAAATAAAAATCACTATAATATTTATGACAAAAATATGTGAATTAATTTTAACAGATCTAATATAAATATACGTATTTCCAAAACATTTCAAGAATATCACACCAAATTCCCGAGCAAGTATTGTAAGAAAGATGTGGGGATATGTGAATGAAGAACATGAAGTTTACTCACTCTGGGATTCTCTGTAATATGAATATGAGCATTCAGCAGAGGTTCACCAAACTCTCTTCCCGCGCCAGCATCAGTTTCAACACCATTAACATAAATCTCTCCACCCTTAAATATATATACAACACATCAAACAAGGAACAATAAATGTGCTCAGAATAAACAACCTTTTATCTTTTTCTTCATAAAAAAAATACAAATGTCGCATTCATATAACTAACCCAAATATTATAATTTTTGGAGCCATTTTCAATTAGATGTAAATACAAAACTCAATGCTAGAATATGAGAATCAAGTTATGGTAGAATTTTCCGTGGGGGACACTACCACTGGTTCACGACCCATTCAATTTAGAAAAAATAGGTACTTAAGTAAGTCCTAAATTTACCACAAGGGACACCAGCAATCAAAATTTGGAACAAAAACTATACTACGTTTCAATAATGAAACGTAATAAATACAGAATGAAATATTAATGTGTCTAAAACCACTGAGAATGATTATTTTTTGCATCTAATTTAATCTTGCAAAACATATTTTATTTTCAATAAGTGGAAAAAACGAGAACGTGAAGATTGGTTTTTGCTAATCTTATTTTCCACTTTTAGCTGTGGAAAATGGCAAGGCACAATCAGTATTTAAAAAAATATATACAAAATGTATTATTTTTCTTTGTACAAAATTAGAGTTTCCCAACAAGAGATAAATAATAATTATTCTTTTTTAAATGCTGAAAATTCTGACACGGTGATGGACACAACAATATTGCTACACATTGAAAATTCACTGGTTAGATTTGAGAAACTGAATTTAATTCAATTTTAAAAGATGTTGCAACTAAGGCTAATGTAAAGCATTATTATTTTTTTCGCACTTTAACTGCTCAAATGCCAGAGCGCAGATCTCAGCTTTCGATCTCCATACCCGTTGAGTGCCGGAGCTGAGATCTGCGCTTCAAAATCTTCAAACTGAATTCACCTTATTCTCCTTGTTATTGGGGACTTAAGGGCCTAATTACTATCAGTCATCAACAACGTTGTTGGTGTCATAACAGTGCCGAAAATCACATTCAACGGATCGCGATTTTTAGGTTTAGTGTTTTTTTTCAGAAAGATAATGATAAATGTGAGTATTTGTTCATGATTGATTGCATTTGATTGATTTAAGTAATAAAATCGCCACCATTGCCAGTATTTTGATAGTTTTATTCCAGTTTATAGAAAATTTTATAAAGATTTTACAAATATTGATATGATGGAACAAAATTATGATTTTTTCATATGATACAACAAAACTACGATTTTTACAAACAAATTAGCACAGCGAGCGGGTAGAAAATGAACACCCGTGGACTAAAAAAGGAGGTGCTTATTTTATTCAGTATTTGTACAAATACCATACTGTTTTAGTACTTTTTTGATAACCTGGTTTTTTATGAAACATTGGTTTTTATTGAAAAAAATGAACAGTTTTGTGATGCAGTCGTTGTTTTATTAGTTTTTTCTAAGAAAAGGTAAAAACTTTTTAAAGAATGCCACTGAATAAAAGTATCCTGGAAGGCTGTCAATGACGATCTTTCAGCTTTATTCGGCGGAACCAAGGGACGGACGATTGACGTGGGAGGAGGCGAGAGTGCTGGCGCCAGCCAAATAGGGTCTCCTGGATGCGTCTGGTATTGTCCACATGTTTCACTAAGGAGCGGATGTAGAAAAGAAGAAGATAGAGGCCAACCGAGAATTGAAATCCATCAGCGATTATGTTCCGTTTTCGCTTAAAAAATTTAATTGGATCGCAAAGAGCTAAAAAATCAGTGCGTGCAGGCAAAATGCTCGACAGTTGAGGTACATTTTGCGTCCCGCTAGTTTGGCATTTGAGCGGTTCGTATTTGCTAGTGCTATTGAGATAGATTGAAAATATATGAAAAATAACAATACGTAATAGAAAACATACAACATAGCAAGCTTGCAATTCACTGATTGTTTGAATAATATAGATTTGTAGAAACAAAGCAGAAGAAAGCTAATAAAAACATTACGAAAAAGCTGCAAAAAGAGAAGTAGCCAAGCATAAGGATTTTTAAAAAGTGGAGGCAATTAATCGCTTCTCCATCTGTAGCTGCATAAATCTTGCCCTGTAAGTAAATTAGGCAAATTTAGTTCTGTGACTGTGGTTCCCAGCCCTAAATTTCAACCTTATGTGCGGGTTGATTTGTTTTTGTTTGTAACAATTCAATTATGTACATATACTTGGTTGAAATTATGGAATAAATTCAATCTAGGTTCTAATCATTATACCGTCGATAAAATGATAATTACTGGGAAAGAAATGGTAATTTTGGTGTGATAAATCTATGTTTTGGAAATATTTACAATGAACACGCAATACAGAGAGATAATGAACAAAAGAGAAGGGTTACAGCTACATATAGGTAAAGATCAAATAAACACATGATATGTAAAGAAATTAATTACCTTGGAGTCAACACTCGGCGGTTGTCCCATCAACTCCTGACATTCAAAGTCTGATCTAGCAACCCTAAAACAAATAATATATATAATGGGAAATATTAGCTTTACCCTACTTTAGATTTCTAAAATGTCAAAAAAATCCTTTAAATGTAGAGTGCAATAAAAAAAAAATAGAAAATGGAGTTTGCTTTAGCCTATAGTTGGTCACTGTGTGACATCATAATTCGATGTACCTAATCTAGCGTCGATTTAAAAAAATTGCGCTATAAAACTTTTACCTTAGTTAAAAACCTGATCTTTCAAATTATGTAAGAACAATTGACCGAATGACTACAATATGTTGAAATATTTGTATAACTGTGACAGAAAATTGTCACGATGGTATCATGCTCGAAGGGTTCGGGGTTCGATTCTCGGAGAGATCGCAAAAATTAAATGTGATTTTTTTCAAGCCTAATTCAATTTCAAGCCAATTTCATTTTCAAGCCTTTCTGTGCTGTAATTCACCACTGTAATTGTGTCTCATGGCCTGTGAAAAACAATGAAAAAATACATATCTCACAGACACCATTATTTTTACACCTTCCAACCAGGGAAAAGCAAAATAAAAATCTGATCCAAATGGTTTCTTACCTGTTGGTTCTGATGGGAGCCGCAGCCCCCTGTTGCTGCCTGAGGCGCTTGCGATGGTGCCACAAAATGCAGTTTGCAAAGATAATCACAAAGAACACCGATAAACTAACACCCAGAATTATTCCTGAAATAAATGCTTTAGTTACAAACAATGGAAATTATTTGGTAAAATCCATCAACGCAGATGTTATGAAATCTGCATATTATTTTGACACTACGAAGAATCCAAGAGACAAGTTTCAGAACATATTTAAACATAAAAAAAATAGTAATCAGATTATTAAAATAAATAGACACATCTCCATTGAGATAACATCATCATCATCAAATCCTTATCCATAAGGCACTGCATTGGATAAGTAAATGCTGCGTTTGTCGATTGTCATTACGGGAAGGTAAGGTGATCAGTCTTACGCTTCGGGTCAGTCCAGCGACATTGAAAAACCACCTTATAAATAAATATATATTTAATGTTAACATGGTAGGCGATTTCAATTTTCTTTTTCAGGATTTTTACCCGAGAGTAGCCATCGAGTCAAAAACACTCGTCCAGGGTTCCAGTTTTATTTCCCACACAGAACTGTATTCTTCATCTGCCCAGACACAAACTCAATGTAAATTTAAATGAAATATCAATCAATCTGTGTAAATTTGCCAATAGTATTATAGTATTCGCACAAAAACTTTAAGAGTTACCGAAATTCCGTTCTGAAGATGTGTTCTCTTCCGCGGTGGGCAGTACTGAGTTCTTATCCTCTACAGGTACATCTACTTTGGTCTGGGGGGGGATTGTTATCACTCTCCCCCTCTCCTCCCCCCTCAGGGACACCATCACGTAGCACACTGAGTCAGTGTTGAGGTCAGGTAACTGAAAAAGAACCAAATTCTCAGGTTTTCACACCCATTGATTTCAACATAGTTCCGATATTTAATTTCATTCGGAATTTATTGGTTTTGGGTATTACTCAGGTTTATTGGGTACACGGTGATGTCTGAGAAAGCTTCATAAGAACCCATAGTCTTAATATCTCCTAACATACAGTGGTACCTGAGAACCCAAACAAAATTTAAGAGTAAATTTTGTCTCGGAACTTAAATGCCCGGCTTGAGCCAGCCGCGTGCTACTATACAGAGAAGGCATTTTTATTAATGAACAAAAGTTATCTTTGAATTTGAACGCTTTTTCAGAATAGATTATGTTGGAATCCAAGGCACCACCATATGTATTATATAATAGTTAACAACGAACGGTGGCAATCCGAAAGAGTTTAGATGAGGTCCTGTAGAAGAATTCAAGGAATTTTCTGGAGAGACCGCATCGCAAATGGCGAGGTTAAAACCATCCCCGAAAGACGTGCAAGATGGATTGGACACAGAGTGCATCACGAGGGACCCCTACATGAGGTAATAAAGGGGATTCTGAGGGGATAAACTCTGAACCTCAAAGGCAGACGGATGCAAATCCAGAATTTGAACAAATGACATTTCGATTTTCGTATTTAGTTTATGATCATGTCCATTGATTTTGAAGAAATGTAAATCTTATAATGAAAGAACCAATGTATTAAGATACTGAACATACAAATTGATGTTCTGAATTATTAGAAATCACTTAGAAAAAGTAGATTCTTTAGGCTATTGTTGAACATTTGACATTTGGATTTGCATTCGTCTGCCTCTGAGGTACGGAACTGCGGGGGGCGCCCTCGCCGAGAATACCTCGAGGATTTATACGAAGATATAAGCTGCAGGTCATATAAAGACCTAAAGAGGGCCGGACGGGACAGACTGGAGTGGCAGAGGAGATGCACAGCTTTGCTGCACACCAATCAATTTTAGAGGATTGAAACCTTCATTCCCTTTCCACACCTAGTGGTGCATAGGGAACTGCATTCAGCGTCTCTTGATCATGTTTGTTACATGAAGGTAAGATGATCAGTCTTGCGATTTCGGTGCCAGTAGAGCAGTAGAGAGGGACTATGAAATATTATAAAATAAAAAAAACCTTTTTTTTTTCAAAAGAAGTATTTCAATTCAACCACGTTGGGAATCGAACCCGAGACCTCTTGCATGTTAGGCAAACGCGCTGACCACTGCACCACAAGGCCACCATATAACAAGAGAGAAAATAGTAGAGTGAAAGTTAACGTCAATTTGTTTACAGACATTCCCTAGGGCTGCCCTAGTACCTTACCTGTAGTTGGGTGGAATTTGTGACGTTTCTGGCCACCCACTGGGGCAATGGGGCCAGGGGGTCCTGACTGTAGTACACAGTGTACAGGGCCTCCCCGGGACTGCCCTTGTGGGCCCACGATACCTGCACCACGCCCCCCTTTAGCAACTCCCACCGGACGTCTGTTACAGCACTCCACACTGAAAGAACAAAATCAAATGATGCAGTCATTATCGATAATTGATTTTGAATTTTCTTTTGCTTGAAATAAGTTCTGTTCAAGAAGATTTTATAATATTGGACAAATTACTAACATTGTACAGTTTTTTGTTTGGATTTACAAGGGTTACCTTAGAAAGATATAAGCCTAGTATATCATGTGTAGTGAATGTATAAACATCAAATAGATCATTTATAATTTGTCTTATTGGAATACCAACTTAATAATTGTGATTATTTAGTGTCTCAGAAATTCCAACAACTTATTATAATTTATCTGGGTTCATTTAACTCTCAACAGCTATTTTTATATCGTTTAATGCTACCAATATCATAGTTATTATGATTATTATTTGTTATAGGCCAGGCAGCCTCTGGTGGTGCGCCTATATCTCGTGTACTGCTTTTTGCCTCTGTTCTTCTTCTTTCAAACAAGTATCCAAACGGTTATTGAACTGGCTGACCAAAATGGAATGGACAATAATTAGGCTTAGAAATTTATTCCAGTTATATATTTATTTATTATATATATATTATTCGGCATAGTTACCTTCATGTTTAGTACGGCAGATAGTAGTCTCACTGAAGGGACCTCGTCTCCTCTGGTTCTGCATGACCGCTTGAACTTTGAACCCATATAGTGTTTCTGGCTCCAGCCCCATGATCTCTGTCCAACTATTGAGACTGTAACAGAAACACGAAATATATAAACACTTCTATTTTGGAAATACAGAAAACGCATTTTGTAAAAATGATCCGAAAGCTCCTTAAAATCATTAAACTGGATTAATAAATGATTTTGAAAGAATTACGGACTTGCATCTGTTCATTGCAAGTAATCTTTTCTAGAATGCTCGAAGGATAAGTTGGTAATGAATTAAAATCCAGAATAAATGTAAATAACAAATATCTCGAGCAAGTAGGAGAATCTGTGTGGGTAGGAAGCATGTTTTCGAGAGATGGATAAATAGGAAAAAATGTGGAAAGTAGAATAATTGTGGGCAGTAAAATTAATGGCGTACTGATAAAAGTACAAATCGATATTAGAAAAATGACAATCGGAGCTAGACTGCACAATATAGGTTTAGATCCGATACTTATTTACAGAAGTGAAACTGGCTGAGGAAGAATTAAATGCAGTAGAGATTTGAAGGAATAATAAGCAAACTATGTATTTGAATTTATTGGAAAAGAATTTATTCAAAATCAATAAAATAAAATTGAGCGATTTTACACAAACTTCATTTCCACGGCCATTTCCAACGAGTTGTAAATAACTCACTATCAGAATATGGAAACCAAGTTGTGGTAGAGTGGGGTTCGAACCTCTGATCTGTGAGTCAGGAACATTAGCCACGGGATCACAACCTGATTTAGTGGTTTACAAAGATTTTACATATACTATTTAATATTTTGACATTTATTTTGTGGGATGATACGACTAAACTAAAAATAAAAATCACTGTATACTTTTCACCGTGCATGAGCTCATCACACAAACACATCTACATCGTTTCAGATAGTTGTCCATCATCGGGTGTACATTAGAACTAACAAAATTTAAGTAAAAGTTATTGAGGGGGTGAGAAATAAATATTCACAATACTTCGGGACATTTTTGAAAATTGACTTCTGCTTGTGGATGATGCATGGGAGCTCCTACCTAGCTGGAGATTGACAGAAGAAAATGACGTTGTGCGCTGATGTGTATTTATTACATACAAAATAATAGAGAATCGAAAATGCAGCGCGAGAGTTACTAATTAACAGACTTAGTACTGTACTACTTATTCAGTAACTGTCCAGTGTTCACTTTGCTTCCTAGTCGGGAATTGAGGTCATATTCTATTTCCCTGACTGTCAGCAATTTGGATGTTTTGATAATGTATTGAGTGATGATTACGTATTTCCAGGAGAGTCCCACAAATCTATTCAGCTATATTTAGCTAGGATGTCATTACCTCTCGATGCACCTCTCCCTGTAGGCGGGGGCGTCAGGCTCGTCGCCTTCTTCTGGGCGCTGCATGTAGCAGAGGATGAAGAAGTAGCCGTCGGAGCTGGCCTCCGCCGCGTCGCAGCGCCAGGACACGTTGACAGAGCGGGGGCCTGTGGGTTCTGCGTGCACCCAGGCCGGTCGTAGAGCACCGCCCGCCACCGCCCCCTCCCAGTCCAGCTGCTTCTGGCTGCTCACATCCAGCTCATCCGCGCTGGAAGACGAAGACATTCATCATTTTATTTATTTATTCTGAATTCGCTCCAAACACATATTTATAGAGGTTCTTACAAAAACAAGTCACAATAAACCATTTTTCAAGCATTTTGTCATCAGATGCTCAAACATGAGTTCAATATTTTACTTAAAAAGCTATAGAAAATGGACACAATAGTAAAAAAACACAATGAAAATGTACAATGATAAAATGTAACAGTTTAAAAGGATCTATCAAAGTAGCAAAAAAAACAATCAAAAGAGAGAAATATGTTCTCGGAAACCAGGACTGCATCCAGGATTGTGTTTTAAAAAATGCTATAAGGAGAAAAAAATTAAATAGCCATTAAATTATGTTCAGTAGACATACTCAAAAGGAGCCGATCCTCGGGGGCCAGGATCTTTATAAGGATGTATGGTTCTGTTTGCTGCCGAGGTCCACAAGATGAGGCCCAGGTCCTGAGGTAGCCAACTGTCACTGGGAGAGGCCAGGAGTCGGAACTCGTACTTGTTGAGTGGCTGTATATCTGCAAATGTAAACAGTAATTATTAGTATTTACTCGCACAATAATCACGAAGCTTCCTGTTAATATTATCATAATACTAAGAAACATCTTCTCCCTGGCAGATAGGAATGGACTATCAGATAATGTTGCAAATTGTGCTATGATCAATCAGTTATAAAAACTAGTGTTAAAAGATTATTATGCATAAAAAACTTTTGTTCTTAAGCCCTAAAAGATTGGCTTTAATGATATATAATACAATAAACTTACACACTTAACCTAAACAAAAGGTATAGTCATGACATGATCTAGGCAGACATGGCAAGTGTGTCATCTCAAGTCAGGAGTGATAATACCGCTTGCTTCTTGAATGCTTGCCCTTGCTGTAGAACAGATTTTGTTAACTGTTCCGAGGATCATTGGCAGAGAAGAAAAAAATCTGACTTCTCTGTTCTAAAATTTCCCGCAGCAAAGACAGAATTGGTACGCAAGTTACGGTGAGGAACATTAAGATTAATCTGAGCGAGAATATTGTGGCATCTATTTGGTTAGATATTATTTTATGGAAGAATATTAAACCAGCCAAAACCCTTCTGAACTCTAAACTGAAATGTAAGGTAATATGGAGTATACCTTCCACTAGGTAGGATGAAGCGTTTTGTGGCAGGGTGACATTGTTGATAGTTGTATTGATGCCAATTAGTCTCCATTGTAGCTGCCACATCTTCACATTGGGGGCGCTCTCTCTCCAGGATACGTGCATGGAAGAGTTTCCAACAGATGCCAAGAATATATCGACTGAAAATGACAATTTATTCATTACTAAGAGCACGGAACTTTCATCTAAATTTTTGTCAAACTAAGAGAGCATTAGAGGGTGAAAGTGGCAATTGGTCAAATAAATAAATTACTTCAGTAAAACCTCACAAACTTTTATTTTCGTGTTTTGAAGGTTAAGTACCTAGATAAAATTATTTGTAAATGAATTTTTTGAATAGTAGTAGTAGTACCTAGTATTGTTTGAAAAAATGCAAAATATTTTTAGTTAAATCATTGGTAAATATGAATAATCCCCAATCACGACAGTTCTTACAATTTTTCTGCAGTATATTTAATAAAGTCTTGTACAATAATTCTATTTTAATAAAATGTAATTTTTTCCATACATTTGTCATTTCCTCATTTAAGTTTTCCTTAATTTTATATATATTTTTTTGTTGCTCCCTTGAAAACCGCAAAACAGGGGTTTTACTGTATGTGTTTAAAAAAGGAAAGTCATGTGCTTTCATTAATTGGAAAAATGATTTAAAGTTTGGTGGAATTAGTTTTTATTATATTTATCAATAAAGAAACATACTGCCTTGTCCATGGCACACAACGTGTGGGGATTGGTCACTCGCTCCCCTCCTGTTGGTATAAGTCTTGGTGTAGAACTCGTAACTTCTAAAAGGCTCCAACTTCCTTAGATCGTATATTTTTGATGTAAGAATTTGCGAATGTTCTTCCCCTCCATCTAAAAAATTTACATATAAATATTTTCAATTAAAACATTATAGCATTGGTGGTATTACTATTACGGTTTGGAAATTAATATTAATAAAACAAAGATATGAGCCCAACATTTTCACTGACAATAATAACATCACACAAAGTCAAACTTGGTAAAGACAACCAGACAGAGGAGTTGCCAAGAAGAATAGGGCTAAGTTGGGCTGCTTTTGGCAAATTCAAGTACATTTTTTAAAATAAACAACTCCCAGTATAAAGTTTATATTTGAAGCACTAACTTTGTGGTTATTCTAACTCTAGGTTTTTATAACTCCCAGTATGCTTAAAAGACAAGTTTATGAATCGTCTCCAGTGATGATATACGGACTAGAAACCATGTCTGTGACAGAAAAGTGCCCAGAAATTCATGCAAAGACGGATGCTCGGTGTATCTCTAAGAGACAGAATGAGAAATGAAGAAATTAGGTACCGAACCAGAGTCGTATATATCATGAATTGTTCAGTAAAATTAAAATAGCAGAGGGCAGGATACTTGGCAAGACAAAATAATGACTGAATGACACCCAGAATAATAAAATGGAGACCATGGGCAAACGAAACAAGGGTTGGAGGGTCACAAAAAAAGATGGGGCGACGATATTGCTTCGAAAACCGGTAGAATATAGATGAAAAAAGCAAGGGAGGAGTCTCACGGTCAATGGGGCCCAGCCGCTAGCTTACCCCCGGCGTTGGATACTATACACACTATAACTGACCTGCTAGCATGAAGTGCACAGTGTAGGCCACTGCAGGCAGGTGCAAGGGGGCTTCCCAGGTGATGCGCACCGTATCCCGTGCGAGGGGGCGGCAGCGTACGAGGGAGGGCGGGGGCACATTTAGAGCTCTCACGGCTAGCAGGGCCCAGCCGCTAGCTTCCCCCGCAGCGTTAGATGCGATGCACTGATATACACCTGAAATAAGTAAAATTTTAAATCAAATACTGAATCGAAGGACGAAGGCACCTGCTTAAGATAATCTCTAAACTACGAACTACGGGAGGCGCCTTCGCCGAGAACACCTCGAAGATTTGTGTGAAGACATGAGCTGCAGGTCACATGAAGACCTGAAGAGGGCCAAACAGGACAGACAGAATCCATTTCGAACCCGATGACATTGTTGAAGCACATAAAGTAATGTCACTTCCTGAATATTTGAGTTTTATCTGAAAATATTATAATATACCAACAATATGTTCATATGCTGAATCAACTGCTCCACAACTGTATGGCTTATGTTAGGTTTTTGTTGTTTTCATTGTGTGTTTTGTAATATAAATAATATAGATGTATATAAATACCTTGTTTTTAAAACTGTCTGAATATTTGTTAATTATGTTTGTTTTTTAAGTGAGTCTTCTTTGTTTATTCTCAAATGTAATAAAAAAAAACTAAATTGTTAAGTGTCCTCGGCACGGGAAACCCCAGTGAGGTCACATTATTTTTATTGTTAATTTATAGTTTGTAAGCGAAAAATATGAATAAATAAATAAATAAATATACCACTTAAATTTTCTCAAATTGAACGGTTTGGGTAGGTAGGAAGAAATTGCCTTAAGGCAATACGCCCGCTCTTATTTATATGTATGTAAACTGTATATGCATATAAAGTGTTTAAATAAATCCATCTTAGAGGATCGACAGCATGTGATTCACTGAGACAGTATAATTTTTATTTTGTCAGCAATACAAATATTCTTTGAAATAAACAAGAACCACGGCTTCGGCATTGACACATCAACAGAAGTGTAGTGAATATTAGATTGATGTGAAATATGTTTTTCAAAAGAAAGATGTTACATTTGACATGTTTGGTTTATTCACATTATTATGGATAACTTATATAGTGCCATTTTTGTAATATAATACCTCAAGGGTGCTTTACAAAGTGATTCTATAGATAAATAAATTTAATTAAAGCTTTTAAATTTGTAATTTAATTAAAACCGTTTATTTTGTTATCTCATGCTACGGATTTATTCAAATGATTTAGAGAACAAGTGGGTGTTAAGTTTTTTCCGAAACATCACTTCACTCTCACATCACCTTTGCTGGGAGAGCATTCCATGCAATAAGGCCTGCGACCGCAAATGCGCGTTCACTGAATTTAGTGTGCTGTTTGCATAAAGGTTTAATAACTTTTTCTCTCGCCGTAGACGTAGCTGATCTAAGCATAAGACGTCTGTCAGCTAGTTCATCTGGAATGCATAGTTCCCTTAGACATTCCGGAGCAGAGTTGTGCAGTGATTTATACATAAGCCAACAGAGTTTGTATTCCACTCTCTGTGGAAAACGTAGCCAGTGTAATTCCTGAAGTAGTGGAGTGATATGACTGAACTTAGAGATTCCGAAAATATGTCTCGCTGCAGCATTTAATACAGACTGTAGGTAAGTCATTTTGTTCATTGGTAGACTTGCATAGATATTATTACAATAATCGACTCTAGACATTACAAACGCATTTATTAATTAACGGGTGGCAATTTTTGCGAATGCATTTAATTTGTCTTAGCTGGTAGAAACAACTTATCATTCTGTTAATTTGAGCGTCAAGAGAAAGGTCAGAATGAAGTAAGACTCCCAGTACTTTAACGGTGGGTAAAGTGGGACTCCCCACATCGGGTAGTGCCGTATCCTGAATCAAATCTGACTGAAGCCACCCAAAGTTGTTCCGTTTTTGATGGGTTTAATGTTAGTCTGTTTTCAGCCATTCAGTTACCTATTTTCTCAATGTATCATCCATCAATTAAATTCACAAGTACACTTCTCTCGCCTCTATCATATTCATAAGAATACATGTTTTCCATAAAATAATGAAACAGGTTTGTACGCGGATTAAATATAAAAAATAAATAAATGTGATAGTGGAAATATGATGAGATTTTGATGTAATTGAATAGGAAAAATGTACTGAGTTTTTTCTAGAGAGTTGGGACAATGGACACACATCGTGTTTTTAAAAACACAAAAGAGATATTTTATTAAATAATGTTTTGGATAAAACAAACAGCACTACATTGTGCGGCACTCTACACAAAATTTTACTGCGCAGGGCCGCTGAAGTTCAGTGACGCTTTATTGCGGCTTGACCTTAAGATATATTCATTTCAACCCAGTTCTTACAGTGAATTTTTTTTAATTGCAATCAAAACATTTAGTAATTACTCTTATGTAATATTGATTGAGTTGAATGAAAAACAAGATATAAAATAGCTGAGCTTTACTTCTAACAATAGCGCAGAGCTGTTTTTCGCTTTTGATTATTTTTGTCAATGTTACTTAAGAAATATTATATTTCTTTTTTTTTAAAGAAAAGAAATATTTGCGTTCTTATAATTTATGCAAATATTTAATTTTGAGTGCTGAGTGCCATTTTCAACGAGTTGTAAATAACTCACTATAAGAAAATGGGAATTAAGTTGGGGTAGAGTGGAATTCGAACCACGGACCTTTGTTCCGTGAGTCCGAGACACTAGCCACGGGACCACAACCCGATTCATATTCGAACGATATTACCGGTATAACAGCAAATGTCGGTTTGAACATGCCTGGAAACATAAAATTTTATTTATAAAGATTATTGAAAAGCCACTTCATCTGTAATACTCCAATGGCACTACAGCCATCAACTTTCGCCTCCAACTCCATCTGTCATCTGCTGCAATCAGTTGAATACTTCTGGTGGCTGGGATGCATCCGTTTTATGTCGTCTACCCATCGCAGCCTCGGTCTATCGAACTTTCTTCTGCCTCCTGGGTGTCCATCTAAGACTCTTTTTGGTACTCATGATGATGGTGTTCACTGCACATGTCCGATCCACCTAAGCCTGTTTAATCTGCTGTGTACAGAGAGCTACGGAGCTCTATAGATGTTCAACATATCGTAATTGTATC
Organism: Micrasema longulum; assembly: GCF_059751315.1. NCBI lineage: Eukaryota > Metazoa > Arthropoda > Insecta > Trichoptera > Brachycentridae > Micrasema > Micrasema longulum. Next base: position 32,393 of record NW_028278703.1, on the reverse strand, counting down.
TAATTCTCCAGGTTTCAATATCAACGGGACCCAGGATTTTACGCAGCACTCTCCTCACAATGATGTCCAACATCTCTATTATTTTTATTAATTATTTATCAATTAATTAGTACAAGAAATAGATATCCTTTTTTACCTTTATCAGAGCTAATAGTATCACTGACAATGAGTTCCGGCGGTTTCTTGTCCTGTGACTTGAGTTTGACTCTGCCCGTAATGTTGAGTGGCCTGCCGTCCTTGTACCACATGATCTGAGGGGGCGGACTGCCGCCCGCTGAGCAGTTGAACCTCACGGTCTTGGCTGTCGGGGTGTGTTCGGATGTCGGAGTCTGCTTGAGGAACGGTGCCAGAAGCACTGACACACGATAAGCCTAAAGAAAAAAAAAATTACTTCATAAGCTGAAGAAAAATCCAATTTAAATTATGCAAACACACCATCACACAATATCTACTCAAAAGGTACTCAATTTCTACATTTTTTAATTCAAATCTCACAAATAACCTATGAAAGCCATTACAATAATTAAACCACAAAAAGTTATCATAATACAATATTAATATCAAATAACGTATAAATAAAATCTGAGCACAATATTTATATGTTTCACAAAGATAAAACAGTAAATAATATCATACATTTTATCTCACAATTTTTTCATTCTAAGAAAAAGCACCATAATCTCCTAGATTGTGGTATGTGAAAATGGATCAGTTTCGTAAACTATGACTTCATAATCTTAATAGTCTAGATATAATAAATTACAAGGAATCAGACCCCCCTTCAACTATATTACATAATAAACAATATGTGTTTGTCTGTATCCAGGCGGATGAAGAATACAATTGTGTGAGTGTGAAATGGAACCGGAACCCTGGACAAGTGTCTTTGATTCGATGGCTGCTCTCGGGTAAAAGTCTTGAAGAAGGAAATTAAGTGGAGATAAGTCCACCTCGTTGTGAAGTGGTGGATGCGTTCACCTACCATTCTCGAAGTCTTGGGCTCGATTCCTGACAGGGTAAGACTGATATTAAAGTCCGGAAGGTGTCCTATCTGGGACATGTGCTTAGAGGAATAAAATTACATCACCTAATTATAAACGACAAAATAAAGAATGATTTAGATAAAATTATAAATAAGATTATCGATAAAACTTCTAAATAGAGGGTCAACGAGGTGTAGGCAGAAGACAGATCTCCTAGTTCCGGAACATACGAGACTGGATGGGGATAAGAATAGTCAAGGCGCCGTTTTGAGCTGTGACAGTCAACGTCAGGGGGACCTGACACGACACATAAAGAAAAAGAAATGTTTTTTGAATTGGAATATTTGGAAAGGGGGATGATGATGAATAGTATGTAGTTTACTGTTTCCAACATGGATGAAAAAAGCACTTTCACTGTTCATGCCTAGTAAAAAATATAAAAATACTGTATTTATTCAGGGGGTCAGTTTTATACTGGATTATTTGATCATTTTTAGGCCAACATCTGGTACAAGTAAAACAATTCAACAAATATTTAGTCAAACGTCATGGCAAAGTTTGATGGCAATTTGCGAAAAAATATTTGTTTTGAAATTAAATACAATGCACAGTAATTAATGGTTTGTTAACATAGTAATCTATTTATATGCTATCAAACAATGAAAATATTGTCCAAGTAGCCTATGAATATTTTCATGATAAGATATTAAGAGTATTGTTGAATGAGAAAGTAATATGCGAGTAGATACTGTGTTGATGCACAATAAATATAGAGTGCAATATTATTTACAATTGCGGAATTTCATAAGAGCTAAATTTAACTAGTAGGTTTAGTTCTGCAAAAATAATTATCAAGGAAATTTGAATATCAAATTTGATTTAATTTAATTTACAAAATCATTTTAGTTTTAAAAAATATTTCATGAAAACTAGTAATTTGGCATCTAATAATTCATCTAATTGCCAACGAAGTTTTATCGCAAAACATCAATAAAAATATTACTTATATTCATAAGTCAGCTACAAAAAGTGACTTACTTGCTGAATACTTTGTTGTTCATTAGTAGCTACGCATGTGTAGAGGCCACCATTTTCTTCCTTGACACCCATAATTCGATAAACTTCCATTGAACTGATTTCTTTGGCTTGCGTCTCCGAAGAATCAGATTGGAAGTTCCAAATAACCTTTGGTTTTGGCTTTCCAGAAACTGCACACCCGAGCGAAACATTATCTCCATAATAGACAAACACGTTTTTGGTCCTTATTTCCATGGTCGTGTTATCAAGATCATTGTCATTTTCATTCTCGGAGACAAAACTCAAGGGGTAGTTGGGTATGGTTGATTTCACAACAGAGACACGTCCTATTGGACTGTATTTGGTCTTATTCAGAAATGAATTGACCGCTATGCATCTGTAAATAAGAAGATATTTTTAATGGGTGTTTGAAAAATTTAGGATATGGTAATTACATATAAATTATTAAGTACTCAACCTGTAATCTCCACTATCTTCTTTCTGAGCATTGGTGATCAATAGAGCCCCAGTTGTGAGAAAGTAATACCTGTAAAAATATATTTAATTAACAAAGATCAAGGAAATTATAAAGGTTTTTTTAATCTAATGAAAAAATACAAGTTCGTATGAGGTTTTCCTAAAGCACAAATTATGTCATAACCAAAACCAGTACATCTCTCCTTTGTCTCACCAAGTGTTCAATATTTTGGAAAAGCGTATTAAGCTCTCAAGGACAAAAACTATTTTCAAAAGAGGAGTCAAGGACTGGATTTTCCTTAGTGGGAGGGATTTAAGTGGGAAATTTCTTGATGACTTTCCGAATACTTCACCCCCCTTTTTTTCTTCTCTTTTTTTTTATTAAATGTGAACAAAATGCTTGGAAGAAAGGAAGAAATTGTCTTCAGGCAATATAGCCCCCTTATAATATGTACAACCTTACTTATGAGCTTGGTAAAAAGTTACGCCTAAGAATAGTGGTGAAATAAGCATGGGAAAACCATCCTTATTCTACCACTATAATAAGGATGGTATTCCCATACATATTTTTTCATTTTATTTTTTTTCATTTTTCTTTTTTTTTTGCACCACAACAGGCCAGGAGGCCCAATTACAGTGGTGAATTACATTACAGAACAACCAGGCTTGAGAAAAATCACTTTTTTATTTTTGTGTTCTCACCGGGAATCGAACCCAGAACCTTCCGTGCGTGAGTCAAGCGTCTTGACCACTACACCACGGAGGCCGCCAATATATTTTATATATAATATTTTACCACTATACCTAGGCGTAACTTTATGCCAAGTTTATGAGTAAGGCCCATAAGCATAATAATTGCATATCGTCGACGGCAGTCCATAACCGCGTATGAAACATCACCGCCTAAAGTCAAACAGTTATGCCATTTGGAGTTAAATATATTCAAACATTGCAAGTAAAAAAAAATATATACATAATGGGGAAATATCACGTTTTTTACAATTATGAATTAAAAAGAGCCTTTAAAATACCGCAGAGTAAAAAAAATGTACTTATAAGTAGCATAAAAAGTATTGATAAATTTAGAATTTTAAGTAAAGTTCCTGCGAAAACGCTTCATTGCATTGGCCGACACGCCACTAATACGTCACCATTCGGTTAAATTTTGACGGTCGTTTGTGACCGTTTAAATAGAACGTCGTTTTCTTCGCGTCACGATTGTCAAGGCCAATCTTGTCGCGTTTTAATGGAAGCGTATTTTTTTTTTAAATTATTATAAAAATTATAAATGAAAACAATTTTTCACAATATCCATATTGATTTCGATTTTTTTTTTTCTAAATCCATTTCACATATTTTTATCGGTATTCGTAGAACGTGATATTTTCCTAGTGCAAAGTCAAATTGAAATGTTAAATTGATTGCCTTAATTTTACTGAACACGCATTAAAAAAAAGGTTTTTGTCTCTCTCCTGTAATGTGGGCAAATTTGACTTACGCAGTGATGGATTTGGATACAATGTGCATAAATAAATAAGCAAATATGTAGTGATTTGTATATTGGGATATTCATGTAGTTTTTTACCTTTTATTTTCGGGCAGAAGTTGTGAATTTTTCTCCCAGGTGATATTGGCCGTCGGATTGGATTGGATTTCGCAAGAAAACTGAAATGCATCTCCTTCAGAAACATTCTTGTCGACTGGGTACAAAGTGAAATCACGATTCATACCTGTTGAAAATACATATATTCAATTATAAATAATCAAAATCAGACTTAAATAGATAAGCTTCTAATATAACATATATTTTATAAAATCGCAAGTGTGTTGGTTTCCAAAAATAATTTATTTGAAAAAATTTTGAAATATTTTTATTTTTTTGTTTGCGCCACAACAGGCCAGGAGGCCCAATTACAGTGGTGAATTACAGCACAGAACATATAACCTTGAGAATTTTTTTTTTTGTGTTCTCACCGGAAATCGAACTCGGGACGTTTCGTGTATGAGTCAGGCATCTTAACCACTACACCACAGAGGGCGCCGCACTCACTTCCTTATTTTCCTCAATTTCAATAAGTACATTTTACGTACTTCTGGATTACTTTCTTTTAGTGCAAAGATGCCGAGGCTACCATATTACAGAAAGCTACTTCGGGCAGCTTTTCTCTCAGAGACTTAAGTTTTCAGATGCGGTGGGCAAGGTATACATAAAAAATAATACTTATTTACTACAAGTAACTATAAATTACATTCAACAATAATATTGTAAATTTCTACCATTTTCAACAGATTGATGAGAATACGTAAATAATATTCATAATCAGCTAAAGATATAATCAACGGGTTAATTCCAAAACTTTTTTTTAAATCTTCCTCGAACCTGTTTTCATCTTAATCTTTATTTTATTTTCCAAATATTTTTTATTGATATTTGATCCATTGTATACGGTGTAAATTAATCAGCCAACCAAAGAATTACAGGAGACTGGACTTTCTAGACTTCAATATTCCCAGCACAAATAATATCTCGGAATCTTGTATTTTATTTACAGCACTTGAGATTTCCGACGACGCCGACGTTGCTATTATTAGTTCATCGCCTAATGCGATTACCGCCGAAAGCGCAAAAGAATCAATAACACAAAGGTTGAATAATAAAACCTTAATAGGCAGTAGAATAAAATATAAACACGGTCGTACTTTGATTTGGACGATGAAAAAAGTTCAAAGCTTAACCTAGGGTTACCAAACCTCAGGATTTGACCCGAGTCCTGACTCCTGACGTGTCAGGATTCCGGGCGCGAGTGGACTTATCGAATACATTACTAGAGTATTAAATTATTGTTGTATATCCTGTAAGTTGAACAGAATAATATAATTCATTGTTCCGCCATTTACTTTGTGGGATGACATTATTAAATTAAAATAATGATCACTTTGTACTTTTCACCGAGCGCGTGTTCATTAAACAAACACTAGTTTCAGATAGTCAAGCCTATCCATCATCAGCTGTACATATCGCACGTCCGAGAGTCATAGCTACAAAAAACAGAATTCTCAGGAGAGACTAAATACTACAATAATGTCTAAAAGCCATAGAATAAAGAATAAACCAGAAACCGCATATGCGCATCAAACATAAGGCGACTAAACTACTCCTAAAATGGTAGTTTTACGTTTTGACCATTAGTTTCTCTGTAGACGTCGCTCAGTACGCGACTCCCGATTTGAATTAAACTATGCCGAGTTGTGTCGTTTTAAAGTGTAGAAATACTGCTGGGATAAAAAAGAAACAGGGTGGGATCACATTTCATGTGTAAGTAGCAAATGCATGTGTAAGTAGCAAATGCATTACTTAAAAATTTAATTATTTTTCCATCTATCAGATTGACAAAGAAAACAAAATGGACATTTTACCAGGGTGTTACCAGGGTAGTCAAACTTTTTACGCTACTTTTCTCATCTAATGAGGGAACTTACGACAATTGGACTTCTCGGATTAAACACCGCCGTGGTGGACATTTGACCGACATTATATTTAAAACATCAAATATTATTTAACATGACATACAAATATCCGTTATATGTAAAATAATTTTAATTTTATTTTTTAAGTTCAAAGTTCATTAATTCAATTACTCTTATTAAATGACACTTTACTTATCTACTCTGTTGTGCCAATCAATGTTTCCTTATTATAAAATTTTAGAGGAATTAACAAATTGCTTTTAAAACATATATAATTATCTTACATCTGTGTTATGATTATATTTTTCGCGATCTGGCAACATTACGTGGTGACTTGACGCATGCGTGTGACGAAAGTGGGTTAATTCTATGCTCAAAACAATATTTTTTTATTTGCGCTTTTTTTATTTATTATTTTCTCCCTTTAAAGCAATGCCGATGTGTCAAATCCATGGGTAGGGAACAATCGCGTAAGTCAAAATGCCTTTATTTTCAGGAGACAGTTTTTTGTAACTAATATTTTTCTTAAAGAACGTATTATACTAATGTTTTCAAATGTTTTGTTCAAGGTGTCACTGATCCGTACAACTAAGCAATATTTGTAAAAATAATGTAAATTATAAAAAGTTTTGACTTGTGTGTAACTAACTGAATAAACAAAATGAAAATAAAAGATGTGACTTATGTGTTTAGGCTAAACAATTAAAACATCTAGTCAAATGGATGTAATTGGTATTTATTCATTTTAATTGGTAATTTGCATAAATTTATATATTGTAAACATTACAAAGTATTGAAAGTTTTGACAAAACTACTCTGTGGCAGTCATAACTAAACTGAAAACGGTCCACTTTTTTTTAATGTAAAAACTAAAAAAACTAAACTAAAAAACTAATCAACATCATCATCAATAAGATCTCGATCTTGATCTGGTGCATTGACAGCGGGAAGTCGGTAGAAATCGTATTACATTGCGGGAATCAAATCTAACATTGAAAGAATGTAGTTTTTTTTCTCAATATTTATCATCATCATTCCCTTTCCACACCTAATGGTGCATAGGGCACTGGATTGGTACACCAATCGCAGCATATCTCGATCAGTTTTGTTAAATTAAGGTAAGGTGATCAGTCTTACGATTTAGGTACCAGTATTCTTATTGGGTATTTTTATTAATAAGCCATGGTTTAATATTAAACTGCATAAAACATGCCATTGCTGTTGGCACACTTAAAAGCCTCACAAGCGTGTAAGTTAAATGTTTCCCTTAATACTAAAGCTAATAATATTAAAAACATTATGACGTCAATAAAAAAAAGTATGTGGATTTGTTTATTTATTTGACACTTTATATACATATACAATATATACACATATAAGGGCAGGCATATTGCCTTAAGGCAATTTCTTCCTACCTACCCAAACCGTTCAGTTTGAGAAAATTATAAATACATGGACATATTGAATCTTACAATTTTATACAAAAAATAAAAGCAAAGATTAACAAAAATAAATATATACAGAAAAAAAATTAACACTATACTGTGAAGAGTGGAGAGGGGATGGGAAGGAAAGAAGTAGGACAAAAGAACGATTTAAAAATTTAGATAGTGACATTTCAATCTTGACTTAAATGTAAATAAAGAAGGGGCGTCTCTAACATTAGTGGGTAGATTATTCCACAATCGAGCGGCTACAACTGTGAAAGAGGAGGCAAGAAAATTAAAGCGATGACAGGGTATTAAAAGGGTTCTCTCGTTACTAGAACGAAGAGATAGTCCGTGTTGTGAAAGAGGTTGGATGAGCTCTCTCAGATAAACAGGCGAAGTGGGATTATTTAAAATATCGTGAAGAAGTGATAGAATGTGAATGTTTTTTCTATGCCTGATACTGAGTCAGTGTAGTTGTGTGCGATACTCGGTTATGTGGTCAAATTTTGCGAAGATTAAAGATATAACGAATACAAATATTCTGCATTCGTTCTAACTTATCAAGCAACACCCTTTTAAATAAATATTTTATATCAACCATGTCGGGAATCGTACCCGAGACCTCTTGCATGGTAGGCAAACGCGCTGACCATTACACCACGACAATATTTATAGGAATTGGATTATTGCTAATAATCGGGACTACACAGTTAGGCGATAACTCTTCAGTGTTAAATCGCTTAAGGCATAAAGTTAGAAAAGGTTCTTCTTCGAGAAAACTTTTAACTAATTTTAAGGTGTGGTACATAATATAAATTGTACATTGGTGGATTAATTGCCAAATGGCAACTTCTTTCAACCAACCGGTAAAATAAACGTATTATTTAGATAATTTATGTTTTCATATTGCTCTAAAAACTTCTTATTTATAAAGTATTATTTTATTTTTTATTATTACCTAGTTAAATACTAGCCACTTTATTTTTACGTTAAATTACTATCAACTATATTTTGTTATATTTATATTTAGAACATAATATTTTCTCATGTTAATTGTTATCTTTTATTTGCCATCTAAGATATGTTGTTTCTTTTTTACTTTTTTGTTATTTTTTTAATATTTTATTTTCACTAAATTGTTAAGTTTTAATTTTTATATTATATTTCATAATATTAGGTATTAATTGTTCACTGCTGTGACTATTTCTGTAAAACTTTTTATTGTAAAAGGTTATTTGAACCATTGATGTATAAATAAATAAATATATGTTTTTATTATTAATAAAACATACTTATAATACATGAACGATATATTATACTCCAAGGAGTTATGAAAAAAACTCATTTGGGAGGGTACATAAAGAAAAAAAAAAGTGACTATTCATAATATCAGTTAATATAATCAAAAATAGTAAGAAAACATAATATTAGAAACATAAAACACAGTATTATACACTATTTATATAAATTATATTACTAACCATCGCTAACAAAAAGATTTAAGTAATATTTTTTAATTGCAACACTTTTGGATTTGCTATTCAACTTTTCGTTTTTCAGTTCATCGGGCAGTTAAGTAAATTGGGAATGGCCAATATTTTCCAGAAACTTTTTGCCGAACTTCGTCGAGCGAAATTTAGATTCATGGAGTTTCGTGTATTGTGGTTGTAAATATCATGATTAAATGTGTATTTTAAATTTGTGTGAGCAGAAAAGTTTATGATATTCAAAATAGTGTTGGTGATGTCATGCAGTGCCATACCTTGAAAGGAAGTATTTTTGTATGTCGGTAAATAATATCCTTGGCATGGAAATCCCATTTCAGTCCAAGAATGTTTCTCAGAGCTCTGTTCTGAAGAACTTATATCTCCGAGATCTGATCTGATCTGAGTTTCTTGATCATTTTTTGTTACATGAAGGTAAGATGATCAGTCTAACGCTTCAGGTGGCAGTCCGGGGACTATGAAATATTCTAGTGCAAAAACACTTCTTTAAATAAAAATTTCATGGCAACCATGTCGGGAATCGAATCCGAGACCTCTTGCATGGTAGGTAAAGGCGCTGACCACTACACCACAAAGCCGGCAATTGTGTGATAAAGTACACTGATAACATTATACTAAATAACGTTATTTGATTTGACATGGTGTGTTTTGTAATACGTGTGAACATAGTTGCACACTACAAGATGAACAAATAAATAAATGAAAAAGTTGACTTATGTGATTGTTCCTTCCGCCCATAGATCTATACATTTAGATTTGAAATCTTGAATAAAGAAAACCAGAATTTTACTTTTAATTTAAACAAAAAATTATCATATAGCGTATCGATATCAAGGTCAGAATACACAAGACATGGTTGAGAACTATCATGACGTATGCTGTGGAATGCGAGCTGGCACTGTTCGTATCAAAGGGCTACTTAGGACTGCTGAAATGAAGGTCTTAAGGTCCATTGCTGGAAAAACGCTCTGAGACCATGTGGACAGGATGAGCAGTGACAGACTTGTGTACGCTGCAGCCAATAAAATCCCATTTGGACAACGTCCGCCTGGAAGACCACCCGAGGGAGGGACAGTTGGACCTCATCACCTCAGGAGAATAAATAGTTTTCTGTACCAAAGATCTTAGGATCTCTTAAAAGATGATAAAGAAGAAAAAAATATATACCTTATAATAATATTTAGAGCGTAACATCAGCACAATTTCTTTCTTCCAAACAATATTTTCAATGTGTCCAAACGTTTGTAAACAAAGAATAGATTATAATATATTACATACCAATCTTGATAACTCCTTAAATGGTGGTACCCAATCCTTGCCTACAAACATTTGGACATATTCAAAATATTGTTGATTCAACCAACTGGTCTATGAAGAAGTAAAACAATTCAAATGCATTTTCATGTGTTGCCTAATAGGTAAAATAATCCAGTCAGATGAATCTCACCCACATCAATAAGTTTCGGCTCTTTTACTTTACTAAATTAAGGTCAACAGATGGAAGACTTTTTCGTGGAAATAAGTTGTTGGGATTTTTCAGTTTTACGCATGGTAACCCTAGCTCGACCCCAACGTACCGAGGGTAAGGCCTATTTCAGACGGATCGTACAAATCCACAAGGCATGGTCGAAGTACCTAAGGTGGATTGATTTTTATTGTTTTTCTTTTCGAATCGGGTTGTGGTCCCGTGGCTAGTGATGGGAATCACGGATCAGAGGTCAGAGGTTCGAACCCCACTCTACCCCAACTTGATTTCTATTTTCTAATAGCGAGTTATTTACATATATCCGCCCCGTACTGTAGTAGTTGGCGCGTCCGCCTACCATGCTTGAGGTTCGATCCCTGGGAAGGTCGACATGATATATTGATTACAAAGCTGGCTCTACACCGCAACATTTCATGTTTCTGGTACCTTCATCATCATCATAAACTCGACAGTCCTGTGTGGGTCTTGGCTGAATCCATTAGTCTCCTCCACTCCTGCCGGTCTGCTGCCCTTCCTCTCCAGTTCCTTACTTCCAACGTTGTCGTATCCGCACTGACGCAGTCCATCTATTTGCATTTTGGGCCTTCCTGGTCTTTGTCATCCTCGTGGCAAAAAGAGAGTTTTGCGTTTTATGGGGGTTTTCGTCGTCCATTCTAATTACATGACCAGCCCCCCTCAAGCGCCCCACCTTGATGGAGTTGATTACATCGGGCGCCCCATAGATTTCATACAGCTCCCTATTGTAGCGACGACGCCAATGTTTGTTTTCTCTTACAGGGGCACAGATAACTCTGAGAATTTGCTTTCGAAAGCTGCAACGGATAGGCTGATCACCTTACCTTTATGTAACTGTTTTTTTTATTATTTTTAAGCCAATCAACAGGCTTTAGTAAGCCCTAATAGATTGGCATTAATGAGTAATACTTAATCTAAACATTCTTAAAATCTACTTAAATTAACAAAGTGTATAATTAACAAAAGGTTTGTATGTATGTATATAGCATAATCTAGGCGGAAATGACAAGTGTGACATCGCGAGTCGGGAGAGATAACATCGCTTGCTTCTTAAATCCCTGCCCTTGCTGTAAAAACACATTGACAGTACCGTTTAATGAGATTTCGTTCACTGTTATGAGGATCCTCGGCAGAGGGGAAAAGAATCCGATGTTAGTTTTATAATTTCCCACAGCAAAGACAGGATCGGTACGCAAGTTACGGCGAGGTACATTAAGGTTTATCTGAGCAAGGATATCATGGGCATCTATGCAGTTAGATATTAACTTGTGCAATAATATCGAACCAGCCAAAATCCGACGATCATAATGGTTGATTATGAAAGTATTTCAGTATTTATTATTTATTAGTAACTGATGATCGATATACGCTGCATTTAGTGTAATAATACAGTGTCATACGCACCACTGGGTACAGAAAGAGAGATGATGATAACATGTTTCCTAAATACAAAAAAAGAAAGATACGCTGAAATGGAATACCGCAGAATATGCAGTGCCCTATGGACTACTTAGTGTAGAAAATTATGGTGATGGAAAAAAGTCAAAACCGTTCCACTGTAAAAGATTGCGGTAAGACCGTGCCGCGTGTGCTTGTGCGACCTCACGAGGTTTACGAGGGGTAGGAACTCATCGTGCAAATGGATTATTCTGGGCTCAGGGCACGTCCAAAGGTGGACATAAAACACTAACAGGACTGAATCCACATTAAACATGGAAACGCTCCTTTAATGCCAACTGAACTGTTCACTGCTCAGTACTTACTCGGTTTGAGCAAATTGTATCGAGATTATCGGTACGCAATAATCTCAAAAGGTGAATGGAAAAATGTACCAATACATGGAATCATGTATTTATTCATTATTTTACAATTTATGTTTAAATGTTCCCACTGGGGTGCCGCGGGCAATATTTAACATAATTTTGGAAACTCTCTAAATACGTATATGTTTTTTTTTTACGCATGTTTGAGTTTACTGTTTACCATGTTGACGTGCCATATATTTGTTTTTTATTATAATTATTATTACTGTTGGGTTTCTGATCATATATAATATTTGTGATGACATAATTTTAAATTGTACATTGGTGGATTTATTTCCAAATGGCAACTTCTTCCAACCAACTGATGATGATTTCACTAAATAGAGGTATTATTTAGTAATTTAACTTTTTATTTTATTTTTGTTTTATTGCTCAAAAAACTTTTTTTTTTTACGTACTAATTAAGTATTAATTATTGTATTATTATTATCTAGTTATTCTCAACTTTACTGTGTTTTATTTATTTTATTTATTTATTTATTTATTCACACTTTTTATCAAAATACAATTCCATATTCACGTTTTATATTTATATTTAGTACATAAGATTTTCTCGTGATTATTGCTATCTTTATTTATAAATGCTATGTTTCTTTTTAACTTTTTGTATTATATGTTTACTAAATTGTTTAGTTTTAATTATTCTATTATTTCATACTATGTATTACGTGATTATTGTGCACTGCTGTGATTATTTCTGTAAATTATTATTTTTTTTGTAAAAGGTTCTTTGAACTTTTGATGTATAAATAAATAAATATACTCATGTGGATGTGTTAACTAATTGCTCGTTCTATTCAACACAGTACTTTTAGTCCCATGGACTTATGTCTCAAATAATGTGTAATAAACTGCATTTAAATAAATAAATAAATTAAACGATATTTTAGTTTAAACATTTCGTCGTTGCGCCGCCAATATTTTTTAACATTGTAAAATAAATTACGGAGATTAATGAAACAATACACCGTTTTGTACAGTTTTGATGATGGTTTTTTTTTTCTTTTTTTTTCATTGATAACAAAAAGAAAAATACGTAATTTCATTTAGAAATAATATTTGAGTATTTTTTATTGAAACAAAGTCGTGTAATCTTAATGAGAAAACAAAAATATTTTTAAAAAAAAGAAAAATCACGTAACAGATATTCCCGGCGCAACGACGACGATAATATATCCTATATTTTTAAAAACAATTTTGCCTGATCGACTCGTCAATCTGTGCGCAACCCACCTCCATTATCCATTTCTAGATAGCAACTTTAAGTGTGAGTACTCTAAGAGTAATAACACGCCACTGGCTAGAGTCGCCAATAGGGAGAAAAACGACTACATGAATATTAACTACGAGCTACATATTACAGCAATACAATGGGCCGTAGAGGTACTCTGGTCGAGAATTGCAAGCAAAAACCAAAACCGTCTGTTGCACGTTTGTTGTTTAACTAAAAACTAAACCAAAAATTTGGAACGCTTTTGTTCTATGCAATAGAGCTAAAGGGCTAGTTATTTAGTGAATTATTACTCTGAGGAGTACTTGCTAATTGAACGTAGTTATGCAGAAAGCAGCCAGCCATAGAAAAGTAAAACCGAGATAACAGCACGTTTATGAAATGATGGAATAATAAAAAAATCTACATATTAGTTGGAATGTTGAAATGATAAACAATGAATACATTAGTTTTTTTATATATTAAAAAGAAGAATCTAATTATGTATTTGAAAAGTTTTCATGATTTTCAAAATACAATAAGATTTTTCTAGTGGTGTGGGTGTTCACTGCAAATTGAGAAATATTGTTTTTGTGATCGACACCATTTTCATAAGGTGATTATTAGAGTATTTTGTATGAAAACGGTCTGGCTGTTTTTAGCAGAACATAGAATCGACCTTACTGCATCCGATGACATTAATGTCTCTATTTTTCTAAATTGTGGACTGGCTGCTTTTTGCATAACTACGTTAAATTGTTCTTATGAACAATGGAAGTAAGTTGTATTAATCGAGAAATAGACCAATCCTATTTAACCTAAAGTCGTAATAATTTATAATGAGGAAGTTAAATCATCGTAATCATTTCCCTATCCGCACCCAGTGGGCGTAGGGCACTGCATTGGTACTCCAACTGCAGCGCATGTGGATAAATTTAATTTAATGGAAGGTAAGGTGATCGATCAGTCTTACACTCCACGGCCGCGTTTACAATGGGATGTCAAAGACGTCCTTCATCATGACGGTATAATTGAAGATAAATTCTCCCGAGCGATTACGAAGATACACTACCGACCCCCTACCTTCAAGTTTTGGGTAGGCACATCGATATGTACCGAGGGGACGCGTACGCCACGATACACATATCTACGCACTAAAATGACATACCTTCATTATGATGTCATAGTTGAAGATAAATTCTCCCGAACTATTGCTAAGATACACCACCGATGCTCAATCTTCAAGTTTTGAGGTAGGTACATCGATGTGTAACGACGGGTTTAGTACCCCCCGGTACACATATCTACTCAAAAGTGACAAAAATTTTGTTCCGCCGAGCAATTTTTGCTTTCATTACAATTTATTTAATGTTTTAATCGTTCTGAAGTGGCCAGTTCTTTTCTTAAAAGCCTATATAAAATACGAGAATGAAATAAATAAATATTGAGTAGAATTAAATTCTGACATTACTGTTGGTTTGAATCTGAACGGCTAGATACTACCCTATTAGCATATAAGAGTATATAGCCGTAAAAGCATTGCCACCATAAAAAAATAAATTTAGTTATTATATTAGTTTCATCTATTTTACTGATATCTTCCTGAGTTTACATATCGAGATGTCAAAAAAGCCGGCTTTGTAATACCTCGGTAGATAAATACAGATAAAAGTCAAGCATACCGTTTTGGTAATTGTCAAAAGTCAAAAAATTACGTATTAACGTATTGTCGTATTAAACGTATTAACAAACAATGACATAAACAATGACCTAACTATGTTGACTAAATGGACAAACACAAACTTACTTACACTTAATGAAAAAAAAAATGCAATATTATCCATTTTGAAACTAGAAAAAAATGTCATAAAGTAGATGCTTACATAAATAATGAACGACTTACTGAAATTGAACATGTTAAATACTTAGGACTAACAATAGACAGACAATTAACATGGACAATTCATATCAACAAACAATAAGCAAAGTGGCGACATTATCGAGTCTTTTTTTAAAAATCAAAAATTTTATTCCAAAAACGGAAAAAATTCTAATGTATGAAGCCTATGTAAAAACTAAAATTTGTTATACGCAACTACTATGGGGAGCAGGAAATCAAAATGACATAAACAGACTACAAAGACAACAAAATAAAATATTAAAGTTAGTATATGACCTTCCCTATTTAACTGCAACTAGAGAACTTTTTAAACAAACTAAGCAATTAAATATAACTGAACTCTTTCAACTAGAATCATTAAAATTTATCCATAAATTAGCCACTAATGTAATTGTAGACGAAGAACTAAAACTTAAAAAATTGTAGTCAACATGGACATAATACGAGAATATCAGACAAATACCATATACAACTTTCTAAAGCAAGACAAGGACAATCAAGACTAATGAACCAGGGACTGAAATTATACAAGACAAACTACCATACAAAACTAAAAAAAGACTCACAAACTTTTCAATAGATGTAAAAAATATTATTTTGAACAACAGAGTATAAATGAAAAATGTATATATTATTTTATGTAAAATGAATGTAATAATCCGTAAGGGTTTAAAAATAAATTTTCAAATAAAAAAAAATATAAAAAAAATAATAATTTAAAAAAAATCTTGTTTAAGCAAACACCTTTGGCTTGAATTGGGATTTATTTGAGTTTATAATCGCCTTGAAGTGGCCACGCTTTATCACAGAAGCCTATTTAAAGTACGAATGAGAACTATTTTAATTCATTAAGGAACACGGAGTCAATTTTCGGCGTCATTTACTGGTTGGATTCGATCATATGACGTCGAGATGATAAGTCGGTAGAACTCGGCGTGTACCGATGAAGATAGCATTTGTAACTGCCCCCAGGTACCGGTCCAGGGACAATGAAATATTACTGAGAAAAAACATTTAAATCCACCTTCAAAACCAATATTTCACGTCTACTCTGCCAGGGAAGCGAACCCAGGACCTCAAACACCAACCACTGCTCTATGAGGCGGTTATATTAAAGCCGTCTATTTCCTTTTTTCAGGATTATTACCTTAGACACACTTGGCACACGTCCAGGGTTCTAGGTCTTTTTCACACACAGAACTGTATTATTTATCCGCCCGGACACGGAATAATAAAACAATAATTTTAGTGGCACTGCAAAAAAGTTTATTACACACGAGTACAATGACTTTTCTCGTAAAAATTCTGTCTTTTTGAGTTATGCTCTATTTTATTGGATGTGATATTTCGATTTCGAGGCCATTTTCAAATTGCCGTAGCATAAAATGGCCATCAAGTTGTGGTATAGAGGGGTTCGAACCTCGGACCTCTGATCCCGAGTCCGCGACGCTACCAAGAAACCACAACCCGGCCGCTTCATGAAAAATAGTTCTGGACAAATTTTCAAAATTAATTTTAAAACGTGGAATATTGCATTTCAGCACAAGACAAATACCTAACTCTATCACCATGAATGCATTTCCCGATTGTATTTTTATTGATAAAAACACAACGAACACATGAGATTAAACTCAGGTTCGTGGAGATACCATCGGATAAATCAGTATTATTTATGTGCATGATTCGAAGAGTCTAATGGACGCAGTAAAAATAATATAAAGACATTGCTAGTTCTACAAGGGTATGATATGGCCATCTCAGTTGTCCAGATCCGTGAGATATGGCTTAGTCGAGTCACACGCAGATATCAATATATTATCCAATATGCCCCCGGCCTAAGTGCAAAAACGCCGAATCAAATTTCTGAAAAATGAACATCAGTATTCTGCAAACTTCCGCTGCAGGACGGCCCAGCGGAGTGATTTATCCCGCCTACCAATGGCGAATTAAAATGCGCAAAAAGAGCGGCGACAGGACCTTTCAAGCACGTGCGAAATGGTCAAATCTTTTGTCAATTGTCCAACCTTTTCTTTAGCTTCCCATATGAAACAGCGCCGCAATAAAAAACGCAATCGTTTGTAGCTTCACACACAATAACAGGGCAATGAAAAGGTAATAATCTAATAAGTAAAATAAATTAGTGTGTGACGAAGGAATCAAATACATATAATTAACAAATTATACAAGTTCATGCTGAGACACCATGCTGAGATACCAGCTGAGACAGATTTAATGCGTACGCAAAAATTTGCCAGTTGATGCCGCCCGTCAATTAATAAATGCGTTTGTAGTGTCTAGAGTCGATTATTGTAATGGTATCTACGCAGGTCTACCGATGAATAAAATGACTCGCCTACAGGCTTGTATTAAATGCCGCAGCGAGACTTATTTTTGGAATCTATAAATTCAGTCATATCACTCCACTACTTCGGGAATTGCACTGGCTACGTTTTCCACAGCGGGTGAAATACAAACTCTGTTGGCTTATGTATAAGTCACTGAACAACTCTGCTCCAGAATATCTAAGGGAACTCTGCATTAGAGATGAACTAGCTGACAGACGTCTTACGCTTAGATCAGCTACATCTATGTCGAAAGGAAAAGTTATTATACCTCTACGCAAACAGCGCACTAAATTCGGCGAACGTGCATTTGCGGTCGCAGGCCCTACGGCATGGAATGCTCTCCCAGCAGAAATCCGAAACTGTGAGAGTGAAGTTTAATAAACAGAGATCATTAACAAAATATTAACTTAATAGTTAGTCTTCTTTATTTATTCTCTAATGTAAAAACATATCAAAAAAGTATACCGTTAAGTGTCCTCGGCACGGGTAACCCCAGTGAGGACACATAATTTTTATTATTTATTATAGTTTGTAAGAGAAAAATATGAATAAATAAATGTTTCTCTAATATAAATTAATATTTGTTAAATAATTTGTTTATATAATTAAAATGTATTAATTGTAATTCATGTAAGCAATATACACCATAATCTTACAGTGTTTTTACTGTTTGTCTTTTCATAACTTTTTGTTTGTTTTTTATAATTTCAAAAAATATTTTGAATTATTATTGTAATTTATATTTGTTTTTCGTCAGGATGTAAGAAATTGCTAGTGGCAATAAGTCCGCTATTTAACCGTGTATGCCTTTGCTTTATTTTTCTTTAATAAAGTTTTTTTTATTTTTATAATGATAAGTTTGTGCCAGTGAAAAATAAGAATATTTTAGTGGTATTTAGTGACTATCGCCGACCGCTACATGTCAAAAAATTTATCGGCCTCATTTAACCGGACCTCTGGATCTCGAACACTCAGAAAATTCCATCCTTAAGGCCTCACAATGTATTTATTGTTGTTCGGTGCGACCGAAAAGTCGGTAATAAAAAAGAATCTGTTACTCAAAATAATGCTATCACAATGACATTATCGACAGAATCAAGAAAGGGGTGCTGCGTTGGTTTCGACATGTAGAGCGAATGGACAGCGAAAGAACGGCTAAAAGGACTACGATGCTGGATGTTGATGGATGCAGAAAACGAGAAAGACCGAGAAAGACATGGCACGATCAAGTCCATCAAATACTTGAAGATGGACATGTCAAAAGTAGGAAAAATCGGCGTGCGTGCATGAGAAGATGTATGAATGTAGAGGAAGCGAGGTCTGTATGCCAAGATAGAGTGATATGGCGTTCTATCCTCTCTGCCTACCCCTACGGGCAAACGGCGAGATGGTTTGTTTGTTTTGTTTGTTTCAAATTCTTATGACCAAATAAGGTTGGTAAGCGATCGTAATGTAATAGAGAATAATCTGTTATTGAAACTAATGCTACCAGTACCATTTATTGTCGACGACCTGAAGCCGGCAATGCTTTGCTATTGAGAGATTTGAGTACATACTCGTTTATGGATTAAATAAGCACAATCGAAAGTTTGATATTTATTATAGTATTTACTCCAAATTAGATTTGTACGTATACATTATTATTTTTGTGTTTCAGCTTACATAAATTTTAAGGACAGAGAATTTCGATAAATAGGTATTTGAAAATTGTTTTCCTGTCACTGCCATGCAAATGCCTCCTCGATACTGTAGCAAAAAAGACAACTGCATGTCAGACTTTTTGTTAGTATAAACAAAATCGACGTTTCGTTGTCACGTTTTCCGCACCTCAAAACTGAACCGATTTTGTTATTGTTTAGACAGAGTATAAGAATAAAATTTTCTGTATTGGTACGTTTTGCGTTTTCCGAAAACAGATATATTTGTATACCGTGCACTCGAAGACAGCAGATAAAACTGTGCTTTTTTACGGGTTTGGATGATTCTAGTTCCCATAATAAACCTTTTTTATAAAAACTAAACGAAAATAGGTTTACAAGTATGTCTAAAAAAATAATAAAATCGGATCAGTTTTGAGGTGCGGAAAACGGGACAACGAAACGTCGATTTTGTATATTCTAACAACAAGGTCTGACATGCAGTTATCTTTTTCGCACAGTATCGGGTAGGCATCTGCAAGACAGTGACGGGAAAACAATTTTCGAATACCTATTTATCGAAATTCTCTGTCCTCACAATTTATGTAAATTGAAACACAAAAATAATAATGTATGCGTACATTTGGGGATTTTTATTGACGCTAACCTCAACTGGAGAAAGCACATTGATTATCTAGTGGGTAGAGTAAGAAAACGTAGAGTACTATGTGCTTGTAACGTTACGTAAAATACTGTCTATGATAGACATACTTTGTGTATATTATGGACTCTGTAATTCTGTTTTGGCCTACAGATGTGCCGGTTGGGGAGGAGCTGCTAGGACTATATTAGACCCACTAGTAAAAGCTCAAAAAACTGTTTTGAGAGTTATTCTAAAAATGCCATATAGGCCCCCGAGAGAAGAGTTGTTTAAAACTGTACGAGTTCTTGATGTATGGTAATCTAATATAAGAAAAAAATTGATTGAAACCCATAAACACTGGGATACCCTAGACAGCGTACACCATGCACACGAAACACGATTTTTTGTGAGGAATGACTTAATGATGCCTAGAGCGCGTGTAGCGGTGTTTCAAACTATCGGGTTGTGGTCCTGTGGCTAGTGTCTCGGACTCACGGACCAAAGTTCCGCGATTCGAATCCCACTTTACCCCAACTTGATTCCATTTTCTAATAGTGAGTTATTTACAACTCGTTGAAAATGGCCCTCAAAATCAAATATTTGGGTAAATCATAAGACCGCAAATATTTCTTTAAAAAAAAAAGAAAAAAAAAAGATCTTTTATTTTCACGGGACCAAAGCTATATATCTGGAAAAACGAAAGTAAACCATGTTTTGGGAAAAAAATTGACAAATGGTTGATAGACATGGGAAGCAAAGAGTCAGAAAATTTAGTGACAGTTATAACTTAATTTGTACCTATGTGTTATATCCATACGTATATATTATGTACATATTTATTATATTATATACATACTTATTTATTACATTCATACTTAATATATCCGTGTACACTACGAACCTATATATTTTTTTTTTTGCCGCAACATATCGGTTCCTTAGAACAGGCATTGCCTATTGAGAAACCGATAGATCCTCTCAAGTATTCCGCTATACCGCACTCCTTCGCTTGCTTGATTTATCCTAAGTGTTTAAGTAAAATATTTGTTTGTAATTTGGCTTATGTGATTTTTCTAATATTTAAATAAATAAAAATAAATATCTAATTTGGAGTATATACAATAATTGAAATCAAACTTTTGATTGTGTTAATTTAATCTAATGTACGTAAGAGCATGTACTCAAATCTAGCAATAGAAAAGCATTGCCGGATTCAGCTCGTAGATTATAATGGTAGGTATAATTTTTAAACGGTCACTATTCTACGGAATTAAAAATGAAACAGATTCGTTGAAGTTCGCCTCTCAAAATTTTAATGACTACAATGACACTATTTAAAAACAAAGCAAATACTCGTAGATACTCACCAGCGAAGGAAAGCACGGTGGCCGTGGAGAGCATTGCGCCGTGGGCGCCAACAGCCAGGCAGCGGTAGTGGCCGACGTCCTGCCCGCGCCGTCCGCCGAACTTCTTGAAGTGCAGCGAGCCGTCCTCGAGCACGTGGCGCTTGCTGCCGTTGGCCGGCAGCTCCGTCCCGTTGTGGAACCACACGTAGCTCACGGGCTCCGGCGGCGGCGGCGGCGGCGCTGGCGCCGGCGTGGGCTTGGGCTTCTTCGCCTCCAGTCGCTTCGTCTCGGGCTTTTTCTTCTTCCCGCGCCGCTTCTTCGCCGCCTCCTCCTCCTGCCTCCGCTCCGGGAAGCCGTCCGCGACGTCGTCGTCGTACGCGCCGCGCCCCGCGTCCGGGTACAGCTCGATCTCCTCCGTCCCGGCCGCGAGCTCGCTGTCGTCGTTGCTGTCGTAGTAGAAGTCCTCCTCCTTGAGGACGACCAGCGGGGGCGGCGGCGCCGGCGGCGCTGGGGGCGCGGCGCCGTACGCCGCGCCGATGTCCAGCATGTTGGAGTGCTTGGGCTTGCTGGCCGCTGCCGAGCGGGGGTCGGGGGCGGGGCATGCGAGGCGCAGGGCCGCCCCCCGCACGGCCGCCCGCGCCCCCGCCCCCGTGCCGACTCCTCCGCCTGCCCAAACTGAAACAGAAGGAAACGAACGTTAATCATATTGAACGAACGCCTTTATACCTACATATCGCACATCCGATAAAATGGAGACATAACTCAAAAAAATATAATTTCAGCTAAGTGTAGAGAATAAATCATTTAAAAAATCTCATACGCTAAAAAATGACATAATTCTAGCTTTACGATTTACCAGCTCGATGGTTGTATGACACACTTACAATAACACTCATTTAAAGGCTGCCGTTCTCAAACAGTGTCATATTTGAGCTATTTTCTTTATGACAATCGAGATTTTAACTAGACAAATATAAATATGTATATTACGACACATCGGCATCGCTTCAAAGGGGGAAAAGAAAAACAATAAATTCAATGAAAAATACGTGGTTTAATTTATTTTTTTGGCTCTCCTGGAAATTATGCTTTTTCGAGTTATGACTCTATTTTATCGGATGTGGGATATAATATATCACAGAGGAAGATATTTTCATTAGGATAATTAGGCCGGGATTAATTAGGATCAATGGTCGGTAAACTTCCATTCAAATCAAAAATGAATTACCCAATAAATTTCGATACAAAACTAAAAATGTTTTTTAACGAATGTAACTGTTAAGGATAACAGAAGCGATAATTAATTAGGGGTACATTCTCTTCAAACGATTTCATAATGCAAACTTACTAAAACAAAACGAGCAAATTTACGTTGTTTTGTATTTTAAAGCCTACTACTTGTCCCGCATATCTGTAGCTCCCCCCTGTGCCACCAATTTCACTTTCCCTCTCACCGCGCCCTGTGACCCTGCGGGGGAATAGGGAAATTCACTAATGCAAGGGTTTAGCGGACAGAACTTTCCGAGCGGCAACTAAATTGTATACATTTATATGCTAAGGTATTTACGCCATCAGCTCAAAGCTCATTACGGAGAAGGAATTTATTTGTTAGATGACATATTCGCGAATGTCAAATTCCTAAATTTTTTTCAAAAAACAGTTGATAGTGAACAGGTACATCAAAATTACAAGGTGTTTTTTCGTTACTCTTTAGGAAGTATTTGGTAATAATTTTTCTTGTATTCTTTTATAATATGCATGCTTCCACTTTCCATTATGTTATCCCAACTCAACACAGGGATCTCGGCCTCATAGAGTTGGGTATACGATATTTTTTTTGTAACATGTATCTTTATATGAATAAATAAAATGAATATAACAAATATAATAAATACAATAAAATTAAATAAATACATTTTTTAATTAATCAGAAAATAAACCAACGTATCGTGTGTGAGTAGACATCTTTTGTATATACAGTAAAACTACGACTATCGGGATTAATGAGTGCCAGATTTTATTGCTTTTGAAATAATACAGCGAATTGGAATCACATTAAAACCTTACTTAATTAAACATGTCCAGCAAAGTGAATCGCACAATTAAATAAAAAAAAAAAAAAAAATCCTTTATTTTTAATTTCTTGATACCGATCTGGATATTTGGCAATCCGGATGACTGGATAAACGGAGTTCTACTGTTCTTGTGTTTTGGATTTATTATGTTAATATTCTTAAGTTTCTTTCTAAATATGTAAGTATTTCATTAAAATTTTGGTTATTTTTTTGGTTTCCTATGATTTTTAAAACTCACGTGTTTTAGACAGGTCAACAGGATAGGGCCTATTCACTTTATTATTAATATTATTTTATTTAAATAAGCAAAAAATTACGATAATAATGTTTTTTTTACCGTGAGACGTCCTACAAATTTTCTACAATGTTTTAAAATACGCATATTTAGAAATACCTGAAAACGAGACGTCTCGCGCCCCGGGGACAAACTA
Organism: Micrasema longulum; assembly: GCF_059751315.1. NCBI lineage: Eukaryota > Metazoa > Arthropoda > Insecta > Trichoptera > Brachycentridae > Micrasema > Micrasema longulum. Next base: position 8,602 of record NW_028278703.1, on the reverse strand, counting down.
CGTTATCGCCCAATACTAGTACGCATTTGTTTGTTAGAAGCGCACTCAGCGGGCATGACGCGTGGCGTTAAAGTGACGTGACGCCAACTTTGAGACGCTTTGTATGTACTCGTCTTTAAACTAGAAAATTATGTAGAATCGTAAAACTCCGCTCTAAATATTTAATATTTTTTCAACATTATTCCTGATTTGCGAAAATACCCTTTTGCTGGCCCAGCTATATTTTGTTATGTATGTGTCCCTGTGAGTGTAGCCAGTAATTTATTATTATTCCAAAACATAAATACATGAGTCAATTATTTATAAACTGATTTTTAAAAATCTAAAGTTCCAAAAGATATGGCAACTTACTGATTTCCTTCAGATAACATTCTTGCGTAATCTAATCTTACGTATGTTGCATGTTATTTGGTTTGACATATAATTTCCCTATATCTACATACAGTTATATAGGTATTTTCAGACTTAATCGACGCTATTTTCCATGTTAACATTATGGAGTTGACTACCGCACTACAAAAGCCGAAACATTAATTGACACAAAGATTTTCAGTGTTATTATGTTTCAGGAAGCAGAACCTTTTCCGTAAATTAAAATTGAAGTTCACATTTTGTCTGATGATATTACGCAGAGGAGGAAAGCTTCGTTTACATAACTTACTCGAGATGTGGACTAACTTAACCCTTCGATACTGATAAAGGGAAGAATAATTCGGGGTGTTTCACAGTACTAATCCGAAAGGCAAACTTTGAGCAACACGACTCGGATATCTCAGATGGCTTAGTGAGTAAAGACACAAGGATTTCCACTTCATAAGCCTGTTTCTCTACCACCGGGAATAAGAAATAGACAATAAGCAATATTTATTTACATATGAATTTAATCAGTGGAAAATGTTTTAGGAATTTTGTACACGAACTACAACATTTTTCTGACGTGTGGGTATTTAATTTAAGATTGCGAATTTCTAATAAAAACTTAAACACTAAATATTTTTTTTATTTTTTTTAAATGATAAAAACGACATAATTACAGTACATAAATAAGGTCACGTATCTTTATTTTATGATAAATTATTAAAGTTATTTTTTTTTATTTCTCAATGAAATCGCTTTCTTTATGTAAAAATGTAAAAATATAAAAAAATAACACAAAACAAACAAGAATGTGTAACAGAAAAATGTTCAAAAAAATAAATCACAAAATACTATATAACAGTTTAATACCTAGAAAAAAGGCTAGTAAAACTATACGTTTTTTAATGATGAGATGTAGTTTGAACAAATAAGGAGGTGAAGAGAAAATAGTCAAAGATACTAAATAAGAATAGTAAAAAATTCATATAAGAATGGTTTTTTATGGGCATTTTCAAAAATATTTTATTTTATATAAAAAGCCAAACTAAAAAAATCATAAAACCACTCCATCCTAACTAATTATGTTATTATTTATATTCAAAGCATTAACTTTGTGGCCAAACATTTTGATTAATGTGAGTACCTATATATTAGTATATAACCACTTACAGACTTTTTCTGTCCTTCCTAACCCCCACCCCCACACATTCTGCAACATATCGCCAAATAGTATTACTAACCTAATTTTAGTGCATGTTCGGTCATGGTGGTGTTTGCATCCCCTTTAACTCTGCATGTAATTAATGTATTTTTTCGTAAATACCATATATACTACGGTGATGGTAAAGGTGAAAGTGTATTTTAGTATTAGCATGTTAGTGTAGTAAGTGTCCTGACGAAGAGACAGGTACGTCTCGAAACCGGCAGACATAAAAATTCGGTAAGTGGTTATAAACTAATATTTACTTACATTAATCAACATAAATTATGTTTTTTAATAATTTAAAAAGTACGTTTGTACTAAAAGTTGTATAACAAACTACCTCTCTAAATACGAGCATCTCTTTTTTGATTGTTTATTATGTTAATTATAATTAGGTTAATGGAATTAATTACGTTTTTTTTATTGTTATTATTATGTTAACCTTGTTAAATAGCTAATCTTAGGCATGTTTCACATTTTGTAAAATGTTTCCCTCGGCACGGGACACCCCAGTGAGGGAACATTATTCTGTATAAAAAAAAAGAATACAAACAATGTAGAAGTATAAATAAATAATTAAATAAGAGAGGTAGCAACGTTCAAAAAATAGATCAGGTAAACATTATGTATGTTTAAGACATATTTGTATTTTTTTATTAGACAAATGAAAAAAAAATGTACTGGTTAGCGCCGTGCATTTTTATGGCTAAATTTGATTTATTGTCTGCAGCCCTCGAGAGAAATTGGATTCGTATCAAGAGTGGTACCCCACGGGGTAGGGCGGGAGGGGTAAGGAAAGCATTGTGCAGACAAACCAACACTTCCTCTGCCTGACAGACTTCTAATTGTCTTAACGATTTTTGAAATACCGTTCCGCGCGAGGGATGGAAATTATAATGCATATCGATTAATTGGAAAACGCCGAATTTTAGACAAAGTTTGAATGCAAAGCGTATATTTCTGTGAGAAATTTTGGAATGCTATTTAGGACATCATTTCTTGACTGGATCGAGACAATTTGGCACAGAACTTCATCTATCTATGCATTTATAATTATTATTCATATCAATGCAGGCCATGTCGTTGAATACGTGTCATCACAATGGTGACACGTATTCAAAAGGTTCATTTTTATATTATTTCTTCCTGTTTTAGCCTTCATTTGCTCATGCCGCTGCTTATTACCTCCGGTCAGATGACGGATAGTAATATAAAACTACGAAGTCGAAAAGTTCGAATGTTTTTAAGGCCTTCTGTAGAGATGTGTTGATCTTATTTACTGATTGTGTATTTTATTATTTTATGTATCAACCTACAATGCACGTATGCGGTGTCTATAATTAAGCGTTGTTATGCAGAAAGCAGCCAGACCACAATTTTGAAAAAATGAGGTATTGGTGTTGTGCAGTAAGATCAATTCTATGTTTTGCTTAAACAGCCAGGCCGCTTTCATACAAGAAACTGAAATAACCACCTTCTGAAAATAGTTTTGATCTCAAAAACGGCTTTCCTCAATTTACGGAAAACACCCACAGCTCTAGAAAAATCTTACGGTACTTTAAAACTACTAATTAAACTGGTGATATACGTAATTACATACTTGTTTGAAATATGAAAAAATACTAATGTATTAATCGTTTATCATTTGTCAAAGTCAAAAACATTCCAACTGTTGCGTAGATTTGATTATTCACTATTTTCACAAACGAGCTATCATCTCAGTTTCACTTTCCTATGGCTGGCTGCTTTCTGCATAACTACGATCAATTATATTTGTTATCTCTTGTAAGCTGGGCAGACACAAAAATATAAATAAATCTGCGGTGCTATTCTGAATCGCTCTCGTGGCAGTGGAAAAAAACACTTTTATCTAGCGTATTTAAATACAAAATAAAAGCTTTTTCTACGGCCGCGAGAGCGTCTAGAATATCACCTCAGGGGTGCTATTCTGAACCGCTCTTGCGGCACGAGAAAACAGTTTTTCTCGTGTGTTTTGTGTACGAGATAATACGGCCGCGAGAGCGTTTGGAATACCACCCCAGGTATGTATTAGAATATTAACATTTATAAAGTTTTGCACTTGGAATTAATGAAAGGCCTTTTTCGTACTTCAAGGGCGCAATATATCAAATGAATATTCTTACAACATTTTTCTTATTATTTTCGAATGTAGTTTTATTCACGATTTTTCCTTAATTCTATTCTTGCTTTATAATTCTGAACACGATATACACATGACACATACAAAATCTAAGCCCTATTTGTAATTTTCCTATACAAATTGCCAAAAATTACAAATAGGGCTTAGATTTTGTATGTGTCATGTGTATATCGTGTTCAGAATTATAAAGCAAGAATAGGAATTAAGGAAAAATCGTGAATAAAACTACATTCGAAAATAATAAGAAAAATGTTGTAAGAATTCATTTGATATATTTCCGCATCCAGTACGATTCAGGCTTTCATTAATTCCAAGTGCAAAACTTTATATAATGATAATTTGTTGACAGGGTTTGAAGTAATAACAACCCTTTCCATACCACCCTCCTCGTTACCACCCCCGGCCACCATCCGACCCCCGCTGTTCTACTTACTCCTACCGACAGTCTTATTCTCGCGTTACAAATATGTTTAGATCAAAGAGAGTACGGCCGTTTTCACACCACGGTAAAAATCCACCCGGCCCGATAAAATAACTTAGGATTGACTTTTATTGTATAATAATTATTTTTTAAATTATTTTATTTGTCAATTGGCAGGTAAACGCACGAACCAGTACACCAAGATGCCGGCTAATCTGCATTCGATTTCCTTTGGCAAATTTCTACCCGCGAGTAAAAACTAAAGAAATATGAAACTAAAGGATATGTTCTCATCATCACTACGGCAGCATCATCTGCATGGCATGTGATGATAATGACCTTATCTATCTTAGTGGATTCACTACTTTTTTTTATTCTTAAAAGCGTTTTTTCATGTATATTTATTCTACTTGTGTAAGAAAAGGTTTTAGGCGTATATATTATTAAGTACATTAAAATATAATTTTTATATGTATAAATTGTATGTATTTATTTGATATGTAATATATTTTCTTTACTAACTTTGTATACTATGTGGAAATCTGTTATTAGTTCTGAGTTTATACACTATATATGTTTGTTTACTAAAAATATGTATGTAGAACTGTTGATTTCCCAAATAAAATAAAATAAAATAAAGTATCGTTGTTGTATATTTAGTTATAAAGGTGATAAACTTGATTGTTTCTTTGTTGTTCTCAATATGTGTTATTTTCTAAATGCTAATATTATTTACGTCCCGAATTGAGTTGTTGTAACTCCTGGGAATGTAATCCAACGTATTATACTTGTAAAATACTTTGTGTTATATGTTTTATAAATAAATAAAATAAAATAAGACTAAAAAAGAAAATAATATATAAATATCCACCCACCCTAATTTTACCTAGCCGGATGGATTGACACGTTACATGTGAAACGGGTCTATAAATTGATGTACAAATGATGCTTACTTTTTTATATGGACTAATTTCACTAACGTAATATTAAAGTTTTAGTTTTTTTTTAGTATAAATAATCTACTCATTTCTGAAAATAAAGAAAAATAATTAAACAATACACTTACTAACAGTAAAATTCAAAACAATAATTACAAGTTGTTTAAAGAAAAAACATCATTGGGAAAAACGAGAAAAAAAATGAAAAGTCGAAATACCACGTGGATTATCAAATGTATAGTATTTAGGAGAATGTTAATGTTTTTCACTTTAGTAGGCATACGTTAATATTCGTTGTTGCTAATATACTTGCAGACATATAAAACCGTTTAATTTATGATTCAGGTAGACCGAACGGCATCTAAGCTTTCCTACGCTCATAAGGTAAACTGATATCTGTTTATGTGTTAGCCATAGGAAAGGTTAAGTAGCGTGATGTTTACGCTTTAAAAAACATTTATTTACAAGTTACATAATTTAAAAATAATGTAAAATATCACCTTCTGTATTCAACAGCATTATTATTTTTTACTCAGCTCGATTAGATAAATAATAAATACAGAACAATTAATTCTAAGTTAAAGCATGTTTAAAAAATATGGCAAAATGTATGTAGGCCTCTGCCCGACCAATAAAATCTTCCCATTTCAGATAACCAGACTAGATCAATAATTATTAGAAAAAAAATGTGTCAACATTACGTCAAATCACGTTAAATGCCTTAAAATAATAAAAAAAGCTTGAGTTAGTAGACTGGGTCTTTCCCCAAGATAATAAATTTTACAACAATAGTAAATTAATAACAAAGATTGCCAATTTGCTTCTTTTTTTTACAATTTGTGTACTTGTTTTAAGAAAAAAATTGCGAAAATACCAATAATTATTATTCTTTTTCCACATTCGCCCCTAACTGGAGCATGTGGACATCACCAGACGCCTCCAAGAGACTCTACCGCCAGCCAGCACTCACGCCTTTTGCCATGTCAATCCCGCGTCTCTTAATTCTACCGAATAAAGCCGAAAGATCGTTATCGACGGCCTTTAGGACGGCGAGGGCCCGCAGGTGTCAAGAAGAGGCAACTTCGGTTAAGGCTCTTATCACGTTTATCGTCGCTGTGCCGCAAAAACCGACAAACGAAAAACAACAGTTTTACAGGAACAAATAAAAAAAAATTCTGTCTCATACAATGTTTATTTAATTATGCAAAAAAAATGTTGTTTTGACTATGTACATTATGTAGCATCGATTTTTTTTGTAAAAAATGTAGATTACAGAACTTTTTTCTAAAACAGTCCATAGAGCTGTTCTTTTTTGTGATGCAAAAAGCGCAATGTGATTTTCAATACATAGCGGAATTTACGCTACATGTTTGCGGGTGCAGGCGCAGCAACGTTACATTATGAAGAAAATTAAAAAATATTTACTCACATTAAAAATATTCTGTAGATGAGCTACAATCGAGCAATACCGGCTATTAGACAGTGAAAGCATAATAAACCAAAATACGCAAAAAGTTTTAGTACAATATTCCATCGTTTTAAAACACCCCTGGGGTGATGTTTGAGGGCGGCGCCAGAATAGGACAGCAGGAAGGGAGGGCTATTTTCCATTTCCGCAGAACGAAACAAAAGAAAAGTACAAACAGAGGAATAACGCGCGACGTAGTAATAATAAGTTTCCATGATACCTACTCGGATCGTATTCCGACTCAACGTTTACGTTGAAAAGAGGGACCGTAAATTTCTAACACATTTCTCACGCAATTAAAGAGAGAGAAAAAAAGCAAACGGACCTGAATTTTACAGGGTTCCTTTAGTAGTCTTTTTTGTTATTATACCGGCTTGTGTTCCCCACCCAACCGAGTAAGTGGGAAATAATATTAAGGCGAAAACATGGTATTTAAATGTAGAAGTTCAGTAGTTTAAAAAATATTCTCGTTAATAGACAATTAAATAAAGCCATTTTTATAAATTTTGATGTATCGTATTATCAGAGCTATGATTTTTTTAAAGTTTTGTATTTCTGAATTTAATCCACATGTGACGTCTCAAGTTCTCTTCTGCTTCTTTTAGGTCAGTTCTGCCGATTGGTTCGCTGACGGTAAGTAAACCGGAAATCTTCAAAGCTCTCTTATCATCAATTGATTCATTTGAACTAGGGATGTCGTTCAAAGTAGTAGAAGTAGTAGTAGAAACTTTGCGGAATAATTAAATGCTCTAATGTTTACTGCGCGTAAGAAAACATATTTTGTATACAATTTCCCGTAGGTCTGAAGTTCCTCATTCAATCCAGTTACAACAATAGCTACACATTGTATCCTCATCATCATTATACCCTGTTCGGTGCATAGGGAACTGCGTTGGTACACTTAATGCAGCGCAGATCGACCATCTGTTACATGAAGGTAAGGTGATTAGTCATACGCTTCAGATCTAGGAACATGAAATACTGCAGTGTAGAACCACTTTTTAAATAAAGTGCTCCAGTACTTCTTCCAACCAACAAAACAATTCATTGATACCGAGACTGCATAGGTTAGGTAACACTTATGGAACGGCTGCAGACATTCTGTCCAATTCTTTACTATCTTATAAGTCCACAATATCAAGTTTATTTGTAGCTGCTCGTCAAACTATTATTAACAGTTCAATTCCATAAATTAAAAAAATTGTTGTTTATTTTATTACCTTGTACTTGTATTTTATTTTTTACTAATATATCAAATTGCATTGCAGTATTGGCAAATACGTATTTCATAGAAACATATTTTTATTTCTTATTTTTATGTGATAATATATGCTTGCTTGTTTATTAGTTTAACTTAAAAATGTCTTTCTTGCTTACCGTAACACTTTATTTATTGTTTGCTTTACAGAATTTATTTCATAAGCTTATATCTTTGCATTTTTTGTTTATATGCTTACTGTTTTTTCCTGTATATCTTTGTTATTATTGTTTTTTTTTTACTTGTAAAACTTTTTATTATATCCTTTTTAACTAATTTCACATATTTTTTCTGTATATTCTGTGTTTATTATTTAGTATGTTAGCATGTATTTCATTTTTATTTTTTGTAAATGCCTTTTGGGCGTTAATGAACAAAATAAATAAATAAATTTGGACAGCAAATTCAGGGCAATTCAGTTCATCTGTTATATTTTTGTATTTATACTTTTACAATTTTGAATTATTTTTTTTATACAAAATAATGTCCGCTGACTCCCGTCTCCCGTGCCGAGGGAAACATTTTACAATAAGTATAGTGAAACATGTCTAAAATTAGTTATTTAACATAGTTAGAAAATAAAAACGTAATTAATATAATTAATTTAATTATCATCGTACACATAATAAGCAAAATAAGCTAAAATAATCATAAAAACCCCAATAAATTTATAAAAACTTGCAGACAAAATTTCATAATTAGGAAGCAATTTCTTACCTATTTGGCTTGATCCACTCATCGATCCATGCGCAACCCACCTCGTCTATCCATTTCTAAATATTAACTTACTATTGA